>NW_022990912.1:0-51278 GCF_902827175.1 Gymnodraco acuticeps
ACTCCTCAATCCAGTCCTCCACAGTAAGACCCCCCCCCCGGAGGTTGAAGTTAATCATAAATGTTTCCATATTATGTTTGGAAGTTTGTTTCGTAACGTAAAAAGGAGGGTTTCTGCCCCGTTACTTCTCCGCTGCTTTCTTGTTCCAGTTCGAAAAGCAAGGCCAAGGGTATACCGTTTTTCTCAGACACGGAGGGATACTGACTTGTTGTGAAAAGGCACGTTCTATTTGACCGTTCTTTGATCGTGGAATCAAACACGACTATTGACCAATCAGAGAGCTTGCTCACACCTATGTGTTATAGAATAGAACAATAATGTCATTGTTAGCTAATGAATGTTTCCATGCTGAACAACGGCAACATGACAACGTTTCCATTGGTCCCTCTTCTTTAGAGAAGACCAGGAAATGATGGATACACGGATCGTGTTCAAATCAATAGGCACGCAATGACTCTAAAGAATAATGATCACGCATCAAACACACATTCAGACTAAAGGAACCAGCTGTTTGGAAAATGAGAGAAGTAGAAAGTACAAGTATTTGAGTTCAACATGTAAGAAGTAGAAAGTACAGGTATTTGAGTTCAACATGTGAGAAGTAGAAAGTACAGGTATTTGAGTTCAACATGTAAGAAGTAGAAAGTACAGGTATTTGAGTTCAACATGTGAGAAGTAGAAAGTACAGGTATTTGAGTTCAACATGTGAGAAGTAGAAAGTACAGGTATTTGAGTTCAACATGTAAGAAGTAGAAAGTACAGGTATTTGAGATCAACATGTGAGAAGTAGAAAGTACAGGTATTTGAGTTCAACATGTAAGAAGTAGAAAGTACAGGTATTTGAGATCAACATGTAAGAAGTAGAAAGTACAGGTATTTGTGTTCAACATGTAAGAAGTAGAAAGTACAGGTATTTGAGTTCAACATGTGAGAAGTAGAAAGTACAGGTATTTGGGTTCAACATGTGAGAAGTAGAAAGTACAGGTATTTGAGTTCAACATGTAAGAAGTAGAAAGTACAGGTATTTGAGTTCAACATGTGAGAAGTAGAAAGTACAAGTATTTGGGTTCAACATGTGAGAAGTAGAAAGTACAGGTATTTGGGTTCAACATGTGAGAAGTAGAAAGTACAGGTATTTGAGATCAACATGTAAGAAGTAGAAAGTACAGGTATTTGTGTTCAACATGTAAGAAGTAGAAAGTACAGGTATTTGAGTTCAACATGTGAGAAGTAGAAAGTACAGGTATTTGGGTTCAACATGTAAGAAGTAGAAAGTACAGGTATTTGAGTTCAACATGTGAGAAGTAGAAAGTACAGGTATTTGAGTTCAACATGTGAGAAGTAGAAAGTACAGGTATTTGAGTTCAACATGTAAGAAGTAGAAAGTACAGGTATTTGAGTTCAACATGTGAGAAGTAGAAAGTACAGGTATTTGAGTTCAACATGTAAGAAGTAGAAAGTACAGGTATTTGTGTTCAACATGTAAGAAGTAGAAAGTACAGGTATTTGAGTTCAACATGTGAGAAGTAGAAAGTACAGGGTATTTGGGTTCAACATGTAAGAAGTAGAAAGTACAGGTATTTGAGTTCAACATGTGAGAAGTAGAAAGTACAGGTATTTGAGTTCAACATGTGAGAAGTAGAAAGTACAGGTATTTGGGTTCAACATGTAAGAAGTAGAAAGTACAGGTATTTGAGTTCAACATGTAAGAAGTAGAAAGTACAGGTATTTGAGTTCACATGTAAGAAGTAGAAAGTACAGGTATGTGTGTTCAACATGTAAGAAGTAGAAGTACAGGTATTTGAGTTCAACATGTGAGAAGTAGAAAGTACAGGTATTTGAGTTCAACATGTGAGAAGTAGAAAGTACAGGTATTTGAGTTCAACATGTAAGAAGTAGAAAGTACAGGTATTTGAGATCAACATGTGAGAAGTAGAAAGTACAGGTATTTGAGTTCACATGTGAGAAGTAGAAAGTACAGGTATTTGAGTTCAACATGTGAGAAGTAGAAAGTACAGGTATTTGAGTTCAACATGTAAGAAGTAGAAAGTACAGGTATTTGAGTTCAACATGTAAGAAGTAGAAAGTACAGGTATTTGAGTTCAACATGTGAGAAGTAGAAAGTACAGGTATTTGAGTTCAACATGTAAGAAGTAGAAAGTACAGGTATTTGAGATCAACATGTGAGAAGTAGAAAGTAAAGGTATTTGAGTTCAACATGTAAGAAGTAGAAAGTACAGGTATTTGTGTTCAACATGTAAGAAGTAGAAGTACAGGTATTTTGTGTTCAACATGTAAGAAGTAGAAAGTACAGGTATTTGAGTTCAACATGTGAGAAGTAGAAAGTACAGGTATTTGTGTTCAACATGTAAGAAGTAGAAAGTACAGGTATTTGAGTTCAACATGTGAGAAGTAGAAAGTACTGGTATTTGTGTTCAACATGTAAGAAGTAGAAAGTACAGGTATTTGTGTTCAACATGTAAGAAGTAGAAAGTACTGGTATTTGGGTTCAACATGTAAGAAGTAGAAAGTACAGGTATTTAGGTTCAACATGTAAGAAGTAGAAAGTACAGGTATTTGAGTTCAACATGTGAGAAGTAGAAAGTACAGGTATTTGAGTTCAACATGTAAGAAGTAGAAAGTACAGGTATTTGAGTTCAACATGTGAGAAGTAGAAAGTACAGGTATTTGTGTTCAACATGTGAGAAGTAGAAAGTACAGGTATTTGAGTTCAACATGTAAGAAGTAGAAAGTACAGGTATTTGAGTTCAACATGTGAGAAGTAGAAAGTACAGGTATTTGGGTTCAACATGTAAGAAGTAGAAAGTACAGGTATTTGTGTTCAACATGTAAGAAGTAGAAAGTACAGGTATTTAGGTTCAACATGTAAGAAGTAGAAAGTACAGGTATTTGAGTTCAACATGTGAGAAGTAGAAAGTACAGGTATTTGAGTTCAACATGTGAGAAGTAGAAAGTACAGGTATTTAGGTTCAACATGTAAGAAGTAGAAAGTACAGGTATTTAGGTTCAACATGTAAGAAGTAGAAAGTACAGGTATTTGAGTTCAACATGTGAGAAGTAGAAAGTACAGGTATTTGGGTTCAACATGTAAGAAGTAGAAAGTACAGGTATTTAGGTTCAACATGTAAGAAGTAGAAAGTACAGGTATTTGAGTTCAACATGTGAGAAGTAGAAAGTACAGGTATTTGTGTTCAACATGTGAGAAGTAGAAAGTACAGGTATTTGAGTTCAACATGTAAGAAGTAGAAAGTACAGGTATTTGTGTTCAACATGTAAGAAGTAGAAAGTACAGGTATTTGAGTTCAACATGTGAGAAGTAGAAAGTACAGGTATTTGTGTTCAACATGTGAGAAGTAGAAAGTACAGGTATTTGGGTTTCAACATGTAAGAAGTAGAAAGTACAGGTATTTGAGTTCAACATGTAAGAAGTAGAAAGTACAGGTATTTGTGTTCAACATGTGAGAAGTAGAAAGTACAGGTATTTGAGTTCAACATGTAAGAAGTAGAAAGTACAGGTATTTGTGTTCAACATGTAAGAAGTAGAAAGTACAGGTATTTGAGTTCAACATGTAAGAAGTAGAAAGTACAGGTATTTGTGTTCAACATGTGAGAAGTAGAAAGTACAGGTATTTGTGTTCAACATGTAAGAAGTAGAAAGTACAGGTATTTGTGTTCAACATGTGAGAAGTAGAAAGTACAGGTATTTGAGTTCAACATGTAAGAAGTAGAAAGTACAGGTATTTGTGTTCAACATGTGAGAAGTAGAAAGTACAGGTATTTGAGTTCAACATGTAAGAAGTAGAAAGTACAGGTATTTGAGTTCAACCTATAAGAAGTAGAAAGTACAGGTATTTGAGTTCAACATGTAAGAAGTAGAAAGTACAGGTATTTGTGTTCAACATGTAAGAAGTAGAAAGTACAGGTATTTGTGTTCAACATGTGAGAAGTAGAAAGTACAGGTATTTGAGTTCAACATGTAAGAAGTAGAAAGTACAGGTATTTGTGTTTCAACATGTAAGAAGTAGAAAGTACAGGTATTTGTGTTCAACATGTAAGAAGTAGAAAGTACAGGTATTTGTGTTCAACATGTAAGAAGTAGAAAGTACAGGTATTTGAGTTCAACATGTAAGAAGTAGAAAGTACAGGTATTTGAGTTCAACATGTAAGAAGTAGAAAGTACAGGTATTTGAGTTCAACATGTGAGAAGTAGAAAGTACAGGTATTTGTGTTCAACATGTAAGAAGTAGAAAGTACAGGTATTTGAGTTCAACATGTAAGAAGTAGAAAGTACAGGTATTTGAGTTCAACATGTGAGAAGTCAAAGTAAAAAGTCGTCAGAAAAATAAGTAGTGGAGTAAAGTACTGATACCAGAAAACATGTACTTAAGTACAGTAACAAAGTATTTGTACTCCACTACTTCCCACCTCTGGTCTCAAATATATACAAATATATATAAATCATGTCTATGATGTGTTTTGCTCAAAACACCAAACAGGTCATGCACTTTAGAAATCCCTCATATCTGTTTCAGCCCTGTTACTGAAGTGCTGATTCTGGGTCAGTAGCTTTAAATTTGAACCAGATATTACGTCATATCGCACGAAATCTGGATCAGCTCCGTTGGTCCCCGTTTTTAGAGATGTGGGTACGGAGGAAAAGAGAGAGGGGTTTATTTTCGGACACTTTGTGAGTCTCTTGACACACGGGGACACACGGGGGACACACACCGGACACACACCGGACACACACACCGGACACACACCGGGGACACATGGGACACACAGAACACACAGGACACACAACGGGGACACACCGGGGACACATATTAGAGAAGACATCAGAAAGTTCATACTGCATGATAGGAGACCTGACACCATCTGATCCCTTCTCCCTCCCCCTGTGCAGGTGAAGGTGGAGGAGGAGGTGACGAGCTGTAACGTCAACACGGACCACATCTTCTACACCATCTACTCCACCTTCGGGGCGTTCTACATCCCGACGCTGCTGCTCATCGCGCTCTACGGGCGGATCTACGTGGAAGCCCGGAAGCGAATCCTCAAGCAGTCGAGCAACAACAAAAAGCCCGGAAAGAGACTCACGTCGGCTCACCTTATCACCGATTCTCCTGGATCTGTGGCCTCCAGCACGTCTCTAACCTACGGGACAAAACGACGCCTCTTCCTGCGACACTTCTGTGCATCAAGTGAAGGTCACGGTGTCCGACGCGCTGCTGGAGAAGAAGAGAATCTCCGCCGCCCGAGAGAGGAAAGCCACCAAGACTTTGGGCATCATTTTGGGCGCGTACATCGTGTGCTGGCTGCCGTTCTTCATCTACACCCTGGTAGTGTCCGCCTGTGATTCCTGTTTCCACCCGGGGCTTTTCGACATCTTCACCTGGCTGGGATACCTCAACTCTCTGATCAACCCCATCATTTACACCATGTCAAACGAGGACTTTAAACGCGCTTTCCACAAACTGATCCGGTTCAGATGCTGCCGGGCGTGAAACCAGCCGTCCTCTGTGCGATCGAGGGAATGCACTGAGACAACGAGATCATCCAATGTGTGAAATGTTTGCGTTGCAGCAGCTTACAAGACAAGGCTTGTACGTAAGAGAAATTAAAAGACTTGAAATAAACAATCCAAAATGTAAACATCTCAAATAGAAATAAAATCGCATTAAAAGAGTAATGTGGAAGAGTTTAAGTCCAAGAGAAGCTGAAATGAAATGTATGATGTCAACAAACTGAAGTCAGCATTTCAGTGTTTTCAGTGGCGGCCATCTTTGGAGGAGAGATCAGTGGTTTTGCCAACAATCAGAAAGTATGCGTGGAATATAAATACCGTTTTTGCTCGTGCACGGATACACCTCAAAGGGGGTAAGATGTCTAACATCTGTGTCTAACACACATTATCTAAAGATTATGTGTTGCTTTTGTAATTGTGGGAATAATTATAACATATATTATTATATTAAACTAAATTGATGGCACGTTCCTATTCCTACACTCTGAGTACTTCTACTCTTACTCAAGTACTAGATCTGAGTACTTCTACTCTTACTAAAGTACTAGATCTGAGTACTTTTACTTTTACTCAAGTACTAGATCTGAGTACTTCTACTCTTACTCAAGTACTAGATCTGAGTACTTCTACTCTTACTCAAGTACTAGATCTGAGTACTTCTACTCTTACTAAAGTACAAGATCTGAGTACTTCTACTTTTACTCAAGTACAAGACCTGAGTACTTCTACTTTTACTCAAGTACATGATCTGAGTACTTCTACTCTTACTCAAGTACTAGATCTGAGTACTTCTACTCTTACTCAAGTACAAGATCTGAGTACTTCTACTCTTACTCAAATAGAAGATCTGAGTACTTCTACTTTTACTCAAGTACAAGACCTGAGTACTTCTACTTTTAATAAAGTACAAGATCTGAGTACTTCTACTTTTACTCTAGTACAAGATCTGAGTACTTCTACTTTTACTCAAGTACAAGATCTGAGTACTTCTACTTTTACTCAAGTACAAGACCTGAGTACTTCTACTTTTACTCAAGTACAAGACCTGAGTACTTCTACTTTAACTAAAGTACAAGACCTGAGTACTTCTACTTTTACTCAAGTACAAGATCTGAGTACTTCTACTTTACTCAAGTACAAGATCTGAGTACTTCTACCACCTCTGCTAGCGACCATGTTTACGTTTGATTTAAAAGATGACGCCTCCTCCGCTCGCTGTCCACGTTGCGTTCGCTAGTATCTTCAAAGATGGCCGCCTTGTTGTTGTTGACATCCCATTCCCACAATGCAGTATTTCCCCCTGAGGACGCCGACATCTACAATGGATCGACCTGCCTCCGATGGCACCACTGGATTAAGATGCTAACCTTGTAACGCTGCAGGAGGATGTTTGAGCTCGCTGTGGAGCAGATGCTAATGTTGCTAATGTTGCTAATGTTGCTAATGGAGGACGCCCAGACTGTCTTTGCCATAATGAGTTTGACAGTCAACAGTCGTTGGCTTGTAAGCACAAACAGATTAGCGCTAAGCTAACAACGAGCCCCACGGGCAAAAAATAAGATGTGTGTTTGTTTCCCCGTCTCAATAAGGGGAAGTTCTGGTGCCTACAACGAGTTTCTGTTCCTCAGGTGTGCCTGGCCTCGATGAAAACCAGAGGGTTTCAGTTTGAGAAAGACACACAGGTTCGGCCAGTGTTTGTGTTTTCATTTGTTGTTGTTGAGTTAAACGGTTATTTTGCTAATGGATTAATCCAAACGATTGGTATAAAATGTCAGAAAATAGAAAAAAGGCTTTAATTGTCTTGTTTTTGTCAATGCAAAACCCAAAGAGAGTCACTTTAATACGATATAAAACTGAGAAATCTCACTTAAAAACAGCATTTTCTGACATTTCTTTGCAAGGATTAATCGATTAATCAAAAACATAATAATAAGGGATTATGTTTTCTGTGGATCAGCTTTAGTTGACTTTAAACAAGGCTCCAAACTGAGTGTAAATCCCTGTGAATGTTGCTCAGAGAAAACTGTAAGATAGTGAGGGAATGAAGAGCCAGTATTGTGAAATCTACCAGACCTCTCGTGAAAGGTGGGGTAGGTACGTTTCAGAAACCGGCTCGAGTGCAGTAACATTTGAAAGTACACAGCCGAAAAGAATCCGCCCCTTCCTTCAGACTTCCTTACAGAGCACCTCCTCCAACACACATGAACGCCCAATCCACGCCCAATGACGGCACGCCCAATGAGGGCACGAGATACATTTGTGCGTGCACGAGATGGAAGGCTTACAGACAGGGCGGCAATCCAATCCGTTTAGCCGGGCCGGCTAAAATGATTGTTCGTGCTTTTTACAGCGCTACGGCTTCCACAGATGACATGTTGTTATGGATTTGTTGTCAAAGCACTTCAGATATTCATTGCTATCGGGATGTTAAGAGCATTCCATGGAATATAACAAAAAGTGTTTCTCGAGCCGGTTTCTCAAACTTACCTACCCCACCTTTAAGGATTTTTTAATTGTTAATATTAGCTTTGATGTTCCATTTCATGTCAGGCTAAACAAATGCAACTCCAAATCCTGAGGGACAGGGTTCCTACGGCCATTTCTTATTTCTTTTTATGTTTAAAGCCTCTGGGAAAATGTCATGGTATTCTGATCAAACCCAGCATTTATCCTCCCATCAAACCGGCTAAATGTCAAGCTTTAGCTGCTGCTGATCCTCGAAAAGGAATATGTTTAGGGGGATACATCACACTGTAAAAAGTCCCTTTGCTTACAGGTTTTCAGGAAAAGATGTTAAAAAAACTGTAAAAAAGACAACCAACAAAACATAGAAATCTTCTGGGTTAAGTTATTGGCGTGACATCTTGACTTTGGGAGCTTTACAACCTGAAATGATACACGTGAGTAAATATTACCATTATGCAATTAGCATCAACATAATTGGATTTTCATTTGTTTTTACGCCAAAAAAACGTGTTATATTGAAGAGCTTTACAGTTATTTGCCCTTTTACATTACATGACATGACACTTGTTAGACGCTTTTATCCAAAGCGACTTCCATACTCAATACTGTGGGCAATCCCCAAAGGAGCAATTTGGGGTGAAGTGTCCCAGGGACACAACGACATGCTGACTGCAGTGGGGTTCGAACTTGTGACCCCCTGAACCCAACACCAAGGCTCTATCCACTGCGCCACACGCCTCCCTATTGCCCTTGCCATTGAGGAGAAAGCATTTGGCTATCATGTAAGGCAATAACATTACAAACAATACTATTTAAATGTTGAAGAAATAACGTTAATATAATGGGAATACGGTTTTGTAAGCTTTGGGATTGCTGGCTATGACTAGTGTAATTTTCTCTAAAGAAATTCAGAAATCTCAACAATAAGGTTGGAAGAGAACCTGTAGGAACCCTGTCCCGTTAATGTATAGGAATCATTTTGGAAATTAAGTTTATTCGCTTTCTTGCTGAGAAATATACGTGACAATGGATGCTTCTCCTATATCTCTGGCGCCTACATTTCCCATAATGCAACTCAGCTGCTGACATCAATGGAGAATGTGTATCATCATAGACTCTCTATGGAGACATTAGAAGCTTTGTATGGCTATTAAAACATGTTTAATAATTTTAACACCATAAAAACAACCTGAAGAACCTTATTAAATATAGAGCTACACACAGTTATCCTAGCTTAGCATAATGACTGGAAACAAAGGGAAACAGCTAGCATGACTCTGTACAACGTTTTAAAAGGAGGTGGAATTGCAAACCCCTCTAAAGGTCAGTAACTTAAACATATCTCCACTTTTGAATCTGTACACAAATGTAAACAACAACAAAAAGTGAAGTTACACCACGTAGCTCCACGCAAAACCAAACAAAGACATTTGATTTCACGTTCAAATTTTGCACGAATTAAACAAATTAGTTCCTTTTTTGAGCTTTGTAATCATTTTGAGCCACATTTCAAACTTTGGACAGAGCGAGGTTAGCTATTGTTCCCTGTTTCCAATTTGAATGCTAAGCTAAACTAACCTCATATGAGCTAAGCTAAGCTAACGGCCTGCTAGCTCTAGCGCTATACTTAACATACTGAGTGGTGTAAATCATGAATCTGAAAGCCTTTACACACCTGGAGCGTATCAAATAAACAATAAGAACATTTTGTTTTTGTGACGATTAAATGTTGAGCTTTTATTGTGAAAAGCTATAAAGGAAGTGGATCTTATTTCCCTTGTCACGGTTGAAGGAAGTAAATAAATGTAAATAAATGTTCTGTCTTAGTTTGGACTACATAACGATGGCGTTGTTGTTTGAAAATCCTTATAAATACAATCTTTATGCACAACGTCATTGGTTGATGCTTTTATGTTATTATGTGGAAGCTTCAAAAACACATTACAACAAATGTTTGCAGTGTAATATTGAAAGCATTTATTACTAAAGCAACAGTTTGAGTGCGATTTTGCACAAATAAAGACGCTCTCGGTGTGTAAAGTCGTACGTCTCAGCAAGAGAGCGAAATGAAAGCTTATTTACCAATATAACCGACAAAACAACATGCATTTGTTATCAAAATGAAAAGGGAAAAACTGTCTGGGAATTCAAAACGCTGCTACAAAAAAGCTGCAGGGAGTTTGTTGCAGAAACCAAACCAAAAGACAGGAAGTCCTGCTGCTGTGTGTTCTTCAGCGTTCCTTCCTGACGCCGTGTTGGATGTCTGAGCCAAAAGACTCTGACGGAAAGCCTCTCTGTGTACCGTCTGTCAATCCAGAGGAAGTTGCATTTCATTCTGCTGTAAAACGCTTCTACACACATGGGCGATGCACTGCTCCGAAGGATGAAATCCAACCTGCTTGGAGCACAAAAAAAGCACTGCTGCTGTTGTGAAAACTGAACAAAAATATCAATAAAAAAGGTCTATGGTATCACGAGGTGGACGCTACTTTGCCCGCGTTCTCATTTCTCTCATCAAATGCCTTTATACTGTAAATCTGGGGGAACGCAGAGGTGGTACAAGAACACACATCCTGTCCTCAAGTAGAAGTACTGACTAAACTTCTTTACTCAAGTAAAAGTAAAGAAGTATGGGCTTTGAAGTACCCATAGCTAGCAGCTGTTTTAAAGAGTACCTGACCTCCCTTTATATTAATAGAACAATAATGTTATCAGGGCCGGCCCTAGACTTTTGGGGGCCCTGAGCAAGCTTTGGCTTGGGGGCCCCCCTCACTCTAGCGCGTTCTCACTACACACAACACGGAACCAGCTTTTGTCTTATGATGTTAGCATAAGCACACATATTGTATAAATAAGCATGTAAGCGCCGTGGACTTAACCTCCTCTAAGGGGGTCCTCACCTCCTCTAAGGGGGTCCTCACCTCCTCTAGGGGGGTCCTCACCTCCTCTAAAGGGGTCCTCACCTCCTCTAGGGGGTCCGGGGGCATGCTCCCCGGGAAGATTATCTTTTTAAATATTGAAGTTGAAAGCATCAATCTGGTGCACTTTGAGAGCAACATTAGGAGATCTATGGAAACATCTCTCAACACCAGATGAAACAGAACTGTAAGCAGATTTTTCTTTATGGATATTTTACAAATCACTCAAACTGTATTCTTGTTTTGTCATATAGTATTTCATTACTGTTTTTCATGTATTCTCTCTGGCTGTCCATCTCATAATGTTCACATATAAACTAGCTGTCAATAGGAATATCATTCAGAAGAATTATAATTTCATGCAAAAATCTGTCACAAAAAGAGGTTGCACATTTAAATTCAGGGTTGCGTTCCAATAGTCCATTTAGCTTAGGAACCTTCCTAACCAAGTGAAATGACCCGGAAGTCCCTCAGTGGCAGCCATGATAAGTGCCGTTCCAAATCTCTAGATGAAAGGAAAGGAGGTTTCAAACTTCCTTTATAACCTCCTTTAGCTTAGGAACCACTGGACCTCCCTTACTGAAAGGAGAGGAGAAAATGCTGCCCCACAATGCATTGCTGCCGCAGCATTTGCCGTCACTCAACAGTCGGCCGTTCACGGAAACAACCGATTATGACCGAGAAATGATATCATGAAAGTTACGGTGCTTATTAAGCATTTTAAAACGTATGTGGTAAGTTGCCAAAGTGCTTTGTTTTGAACGTTCATCAGTATTATAATCAAAAAGAGAAATATGAACATTAGTTTTTACTGAAATTATCAAATAAAGTCAACATTTCACTGAGCTGTGTGGGGGTTGTTCAACTTTTAAAAGATGTTTGAATGGTGATATACACAGTGATAGATGTTAAGGAATAACGTTTATAATAAATACATTTGTATTGATTTTAAGATATTTTCATAGTTCATACAATCATACGTATTGGGATCATTTGTATTAATGTGGACCGGAGGGAGAGGGTGACGAGCATTTGTGTTTAAAATGAGAGAAGTAGAAATTACAGGTATTTGGGTTCAACATGTGAGAAGTAGAAAGTACAGGTATTTGTGTTCAACATGTGAGAAGTAGAAAGTACAGGTATTTGACTTCAACATGTAAGAAGTAGAAAGTACAGGTATTTGAGTTCAACATGTAAGAAGTAGAAAGTACAGGTATTTGAGTTCAACATGTAAGAAGTAGAAAGTACAGGTATTTGTGTTCAACATGTAAGAAGTAGAAAGTACAGGTATTTGAGTTCAACATGTAAGAAGTAGAAAGTACAGGTATTTGAGTTCAACATGTAAGAAGTAGAAAGTACAGGTATTTGTGTTCAACATGTAAGAAGTAGAAAGTACAGGTATTTGTGTTCAACATGTAAGAAGTAGAAAGTACAGGTATTTGAGTTCAACATGTAAGAAGTAGAAAGTACAGGTATTTGTGTTCAACATGTGAGAAGTAGAAAGTACAGGTATTTGAGTTCAACATGTGAGAAGTAAGTACAGGTATTTGAGTTCAACATGTGAGAAGTAGAAAGTACAGGTATTTGTGTTCAACATATAAGAAGTAGAAAGTACAGGTATTTGTGTTCAACATATAAGAAGTAGAAAGTACAGGTATTTGTGTTCAACATGTGAGAAGTAGAAAGTACAGGTATTTGGGTTCAACATGTAAGAAGTAGAAAGTACAGGTATTTGTGTTCAACATGTAAGAAGTAGAAAGTACAGGTATTTGGGTTCAACATGTAAGAAGTACAAAGTACAGGTATTTGTGTTCAAAGTATAAGAAGTAGAAAGTACAGGTATTTGTGTTCAACATGTAAGAAGTAGAAAGTATAGGTATTTGGGTTCAACATGTAAGAAGTAGAAAGTACAGGTATTTGGGTTCAACATGTGAGAAGTAGAAAGTACAGGTATTTGGGTTCAACATGTAAGAAGTAGAAAGTACAGGTATTTGGGTTCAACATGTGAGAAGTAGAAAGTACAGGTATTTGTGTTCAACATGTAAGAAGTAGAAAGTACAGGTATTTGGGTTCAACATGTAAGAAGTAGAAAGTACATGTATTTGTGTTCAAAGTATAAGAAGTAGAAAGTACAGGTATTTGTGTTCAACATGTAAGAAGTAGAAAGTACAGGTATTTGTGTTCAAAGTATAAGAAGTAGAAAGTACAGGTATTTGTGTTCAACATGTGAGAAGTAGAAAGTACAGGTATTTGTGTTCAACATGTAAGAAGTAGAAAGTACAGGTATTTGTATTCAACATGTAAGAAGTAGAAAGTACAGGTATTTGTGTTCAACATGTGAGAAGTAGAAAGTACAGGTATTTGTGTTCAACATGTAAGAAGTAGAAAGTACAGGTATTTGTGTTCAACATGTAAGAAGTAGAAAGTACAGGTATTTGAGTTCAACATGTGAGAAGTAGAAAGTACAGGTATTTGAGTTCAACGTGTAAGAAGTAGAAAGTACAGGTATTTGAGTTCAACATGTAAGAAGTAGAAAGTACAGGTATTTGTGTTCAACATGTGAGAAGTAGAAAGTACAGGTATTTGAGTTCAACATGTAAGAAGTAGAAAGTACAGGTATTTGAGTTCAACGTGTAAGAAGTAGAAAGTACAGGTATTTGAGTTCAACATGTAAGAAGTAGAAAGTACAGGTATTTGAGTTCAACATGTAAGAAGTAGAAAGTAAAAAGTCGTCAGGAAAATAAGTAGTGGAGTAAAGTACTGATACCAGAAACATGTACTTAAGATCAGTAACGAAGTATTTGTACTCCACTACTTCCCACCTCAGCCTGGCAGGGAAAGTGTTAACGTGTCTTTTATCAGAGTCAGAATCGTCTGTGATATTTGTTCTGTTCGCTGATGGATCTGCAGCGTGACGGCGTTAACGGTTTTGTAACTTAATTATCCAGCAGGAGAAAATAATCTATCTAGGAGGAACATGTCAGTTATGAATGCCTAATGACACGAGCATATCTTAATCTTTACATCCTCTTCCATAAGGGGGATTATAATATGCAGAGCTCAGTGCACACACACTTTAATGAGCATGCATGCAGAGTGAAGTGCAGTTTCTGCATTTGGGACATGATGTGCTTGGTTTTAAAAGAGCACAATAATGTACCAATTCAAAAGGCCTCAAATGAAAGCAATGGAAAGGTTTAACGTCACATTTCATAATTAAGGCTGGTCTGGATAAAAAATGACATAAATGTGCATCAAAAGGGCATTGCTCATTTGCTGTAAATTAACAGTACTTTTACTCAAGATCAAGATCTGAGTACTTCTTCTTTTACTAAAGTACAAGATCTGAGTACTTCTACTTTACTCAAGAACAAGACCTGAGTACTTCTTCTTTTACTAAAGTACAACATCTGAGTACTTCTTCTTTTACCAAAGAACAAGATCTGAGTACTTCTACTTTACTCAAGAACAAGACCTGAGTACTTCTTCTTTTACTAAAGTACAACATCTGAGTACTTCTTCTTTTACCAAAGAACAAGATCTGAGTACTTCTACTTTACTCAAGAACAAGACCTGAGTACTTCTTCTTTTACTAAAGTACAACATCTGAGTACTTCTTCTTTTACCAAAGAACAACATCTGAGTACTTCTACTTTACTCAAGTACAAGATCTGAGTACTTCTACTTTTACTCAAGTACAAGATCTGAGTACTTCTACTTTACTCAAGTACAAGATCTGAGTACTTCTACTTTTACTCAAGTACAAGATCTGAGTACTTCCAAGAACTTGGAGTTTCAGGCTCTGCACTTTCCCTCCTCACCTCATACCTCAAAGACCGTACCTACAGGGTAACTTGGAGAGGGTCGGAGTCCGACCCTTGTCAATTAACTACAGGGGTCCCTCAGGGCTCTGTTCTTGGTCCCCTCCTCTTCTCCCTGTACACAAACTCGCTCGGATCAGTCATTAGCCCGCATGGTTTTTCTTACCACTGCTACGCTGACGACACCCAATTAATTCTGTCCTTCCCCCGCTCAGAGACCCAGGTCGTCGCACGCATCTCTGCTTGTCTAGCTGACATCTCTCAGTGGATGTCTGCTCATCACCTCAAGCTCAACCTTGACAAGACTGAGCTGCTCTTCCTCCCGGGAAAAGATTGTCCCACTCTTGACCTGACTATCAACATCGGCACCTCAGTTGTTTCCCCGACTCAGACTGCAAGGAATCTGGGTGTGACCCTAGATAACAACCTGTCCTTCACTACAAACATCGCTGCTACAACCCGTTGCTGCAGATACACGCTTTACAACATCAGGAAGATACGTCCCCAGCTGACTCAGAAAGCCACGCAGGTTCTGGTCCAGGCTCTCGTCATCTCACGCCTAGACTACTGCAACTCCCTCCTGGCTGGTCTACCTGCATGTGCCATCCGACCTCTGCAGCTCATCCAGAATGCAGCGGCTCGTCTGGTCTTCAACCTTCCTAAATTCTCCCACACCACTCCGCTCCTCCGCTCCCTTCACTGGCTTCCGGTAACTGCTAGAATCCACTTCAAGACACTGGTACTTATACCATGCTGCGAATGGATCTGGCCCTTCCTACATCCAGGACATGGTTAAACCGTACACCCCAGCGCGTGCACTCCGCTCTGCATCAGCCAAACGACTCGCTGCGCCCTCGCTGCGAGGGGGACCCAAGTTCCCATCAGCAAAAACACGTGGGTTTGCTGTCCTGGCTCCAAGATGGTGGAATGAGCTCCCCATTGACATCAGGACAGCAGAAAGCTTACACACCTTCCAGACTGAAAACTCATCTCTTTCGACTCCACTTCGAGCGATAGAACTATTAACAAATAACTGCTAACAAAGCACTTATATACTAATAAAGGACTGGCTTACCTAAAGCCAGTTGAGTAGCACTTGAAATGTTTAGCTCTATGAAACCTGATGTACTTTATGATTCTGTTTTCTTCAAGGTTGTGTCTTCCTGGTCGAATGTACTTATTGTAAGTCGCTTTGGATAAAAGCGTCAGCTAAATGCAATGTAATGTAATGTAATTCTACTTTTACTCAAGAACAAGATCTGAGTACTTCTACTTGACTAAAGTACAAGATCTGAGTACTTCTAATTTACTAAAGAAGAACATCTGAGTACTTCTACTTTTACTCAAGAACAAGATTCTGAGTACTTCTACTTTACTAAAGAACAAGATCTGAGTACTTCTACTTTACTAAAGAACAAGATCTGAGTACTTCTACTTTACTAAAGTACAAGATCTGAGTACTTCTACTTTACTAAAGTACAAGATCTGAGTACTTCTACTTTACTAAAGTACAAGATCTGAGTACTTCTACTTTACTAAAGAACAAGATCTGAGTACTTCTCCCACCTCTGCTAATTTGTTAGTTAACATTTTGTCTTGAATGCTACTTTCCAAATTCATTATAATGCTGATTAATTTAAGGGTTTGAAACTTATTCCTGCACCACTTGAATCATCTTGAGAAAAAAGCCCTATAGCGCCGAAAAAACCCAACAGGGAACCTTTTTAATGTCACCATAAAAAACTACTTTCAGAACATATAAGATAATAGCTTCAGGTTTCTAAAGAAAAACAACATTATATAAATCTCGCTTCAGCAATTCTCTACTAAATGCGTTTTCTTTTGTCAAGGAAACAGCAGGAAATAGTGCTTTTGTTGGGGACTATTTTCAGCGGCGTATTAATCCACAGTTGGTGCTCTAGTGTGTGTTCATGGTGATGAAGGAACATGTCACTCAGTGAAACCTCAATGTGTTTTTAATAGTTGTTGGACAACAATGGAGCTCTTTGGCACAGATGATATATCAGGCTGTGATTCACACAATTTGTTGTTACTATATATATTTGGGCTTTTTTTATGACAAAGTACCACTTCCTGTTTTTTTCATTCAGCTATATTATGAAAATGGTGGATATCCTACTTTACTACCAAACTGTTTCAAATCAGATTTTTAAAATGTGATGGGGACAGAACATTTCAGAAATGACAGATGTTACTTCAGAAGTATCTTGAAACTTCCTGTTTGCAAAGTGCACATTCTATATTGATATCTTGTGTGTTTTTACAGTATAGGCGTACAAAACACTCAAACCTGCATGTCGTCCTCATCCACCTGTTTGCACCACAAAGGAAAAATCCATCAAAACCCCATCACGAGCAATCCCTGAGCCAATGTCCCTGTTTTCCTTTTGTCTGAAATTAATATTGTTGGCTCCCTTTGAAATGGATCAGCTGATTACTGTTTCCATGGTTTGATGCTCGGATAAACCATGGCAACACGGCGGCGCTCGGCTGTGAATGTGTGATGATGCAGGAGCCAAATAAAACACATGGACTGGAAATCAAGATGAAGACGGAGAGCAGCGTCTCTGTCTCTCAAGCACAACAGCAAACAGAGACTGACACTGAGGGATTTCTGGGTAAATCTCTCCTGCTGTCGAGGAAAAAGCTGGAAACACTAACATGTGTGGAGATGAGATTTATGTCACACCTTATTTTTCGCCTGAATAAGAGCGCTTCCACATTGCCTTATTTTGAGATCCAATTTCCATTTTAGAGCAGAAGTGCTAAGTATTACCACACTGCATATTGTCATCAGCATTATCTACCTTAACGCCTCACCAACAGAAGATAGATACATGTCTTTAACCACATGGTATTACATATGAACTATCATTTAAACTATGAGAACCACCAATGGGCAATCTAGATCAGAATTCCTTTATCCGTCCCATAAGGAAAAATTAACATTGTTACAGAAAAGGGAAGATAGAGGCGAAAAATAAAACACTGTAAGATAAGGCAACCCGGTCTCACGGCATTTCGTGTTATAGTCACAAAATGAAATTAATCTATTGATTGGTGTTCACCAACACGATTTCCCCCTTTTCTTCGTGTCACACAGAACGATTTTCAAAGCCATGTATTTCTATTGGTAGTGTGTTTCGTGCCTGCGTCTTTTTGTCCGTTCGGCTCTTGGAAGACCGGAAGCTGTGGGGTTCATAAAAACATGTTCTTACTCAATATCAAGCCAGGATTTTTGTTTTTATTTTAAATCGTATAATGTCGGACTTTTTTTGTCGTCTGCGAGGAAAATAAATGTCTCAGAGCCTCAGAATACTGAAATCTGTATTTTGAAAATCTTTTTTTCCTTCTAACTTGTTATTATTATCGTTCTGGGTGACACGAAAACAATTGGGAAATTGTGTTGGTGAACACGTACCAATAGATTACATTTTGTGACTATAACACGAAATGCCGTGAGACTGGGTTGGATAAGGGGCATGCACATAATATTTCAAGCAAAAAAGTAAACTTTCACTAGCTAACTAGTTACATAGATGACCACCAAAGTTCGCTGGCATGTATCAGATAGTGAATTATAGCTAGATAGGCGTAACTAGTAAGATAAGATAGCTAAAAATGTGTTAGCTAGCCCTTTAGATAGATAGCTAACGTTCGTAAGCTAACTAGTTACCTGGATCACCAAAGTTAGCTGGCTTGGTTTAAGAGTGAATTATAGCTACATAACTAGTAAGATAGATAGCAAAAATTCATTACCTAGCTCTTTAGATAGATAGCTAACGTATGCAAGCTAACTAGTTACATAGATCACCAAAGTTCAAGGGATAGGTTTAAAGAAAGGTAGTGAATTATAGTTACATAACTAAGATAGCTAAAATGTGTTAGCTAGCTCTTTAGATAGATAGCTAACATATGCAAGCTAACTAGTATTAGAAGTATTCGTTTCTCTCGCGTCCAGGAAGAAGTTTAAAGAATGATAGACAATGGAGTCTCTGAGAAGGGTCAAATTGGTTACTTTAATTAAATAGCGTGGCAATGAAACAAACAGAAGGTAGTGGGACAGAGCAGCTGCAGCTGTCCTCTCGCAATCGCGACCGTGTGAAAAGAGAACCAGCAACCCCCCCCGCCTGTTAGCTATATCTCCTTCGTGGCTCCTCCTCGCGTGGCTCCCGTGACGTCAGAGTCCTCCCATCGCTTTCTTCTTATGTCCGATATCGCGTAAAACAGAGGATTTAAACGTTGTATATTCATTGCATCACTCCACACGCCTTTTCTCCTTATACACTAATTCATGACTTTTTATTTAATGCATTTTAACGGCTGTAATCTTGTTTACGTCAAACCGGAAGTGACGTAATGTGAACTTTAAATAAAGCTTTTCAGAATAAAACTGTACCTTCATTTAATATTCAGCAATAATAACATCTCGGCGTCTATAAATGTATTGTTAAAGTCAGTATGTTTTAGTGTGCAACACTACGTGTCATTTTCACCTTAAATTCCCTTTTCTAGAAAACGTAAGATTAGCCACATGCTAATGCCAGAGCCATATAATAGAAGAGTTACGACAACGGAAGTCCAAAAACGGTTATCGTCACGTGGTTCATGTAGAAGAGGATCGTTCCCCGGAAGTTCATGGCGGGCAATGTGAATGCATTAGGCGCATTCACATTGCGGTATTTTTCCCACAAAGGTTCATGTGAACTTAGTTCATGTGAACTCTTTAGTTCGCATGAACTAAGTACAGATCGCGTTCACACTGGAAAATGTCCCTGGGGGAGGATTAGGCAAATGAAGCCGCTGACGTCACTTGTTCTTCTTCTGCTTTGGGTTTACGGTGTGTCCACACAGCAGCTTTGACCAAATCTTGAAAATCCTGGAGCTGGGCGTGTCTGACAGCTTGGGGATTTCGCGACCAACAACCAATCATATGAATCTCCCGCCCCCGACATACAAAGCCAAAAACCCCGGTTCTTCTCCACTATTTCTTTTTTTGAACATTTTGAACATTTATGAGATTAATGTCTATGGTGCTATTTTATGCTACATTCCATGCTGGCTAATGATACTGTCTATGCTTGCTAGCAACGAAGTAATCTAGCAACGAAGTAAACTGGATATAAAATCCCCAAACAAGCGAAAACCTACCAGTTTCACCCACTGTCTCTGCCACCTCCCTCCATGCCTGGTTCCTCCGGTTTGTATCCCGGTAAGTAAATAGGGACTGGTCATAAAGAACCGGGTGATTTGCTACCGCATTAACTAACTTCTCCTCCACTTTTGTTAGGAATATAGAATGAACTGCGGTCTGGTTCTCCCAGCTTGCACGCGGTTTGATTGGCTAGCGCTTGAACTGTCAGATTTGCATAAACGGATCTGATTGGCTGTCGCTTCCAGCTCAGCCTCAAAAGTTGAACATTGTTCAACTTTGGAATCCTGAACATCCTGGAAATCCTGGAAATCTTCGCCTCGCCCCCCCACAATGCAGTTCGGCGACAAGCGAGGGAAAGTGACGTCATCCCCATTCAAAGTCAATGGGCGGAGACGCGCTGGAAGCGGTGGACAAATCGCCAAAAGCTGCTGTGTGTACGGGCGTTACTGGCAGGCCGCAAACCACTTCACGGCGTATACTGCCGCCCAAAGTCCCCGGCCGGAAGTCCCCGGAGTTGGGGACTGGCTTCAGTAGAAGCTGCTGGGAGTCCCAGCAGCTTCTACTGAAGCCTTCCGAGTAAATCGCCAGAACGCCGACACTTCCTCATCTCCACCGCTCCCATGTTTTATTTTGTGTTGCCATAAGTTAGTCTCTCTGCGTTTCTGCGCTGGGCTAATGCTAATGCTAATGCGAGGATAATAAAATGGCGGCTTCACAAAACTTTTTGGGAGTTTTACGGGGTGTGGTTTGCAATCCGCCCAGCCAATCAGAAATATAGCTCTTTTCTCACAAGAGAGCCGCTCGAAAGTCCCTGCTCTCTAGCAGCTCTCTGCTCTCTAGCAGGGACTTTCGTGGGGGTAAAAAGGTTCTCATGAACTAATTTTAGTACCGGCTCTTTTTGGTGTGAACGCGTTAAAAGAGTTCACATGAACTAAGTTCACATGAACCTTTGTGGGAAAAGTACCGCAGTGTGAAAGCATTGATAACAGGAGATAGAACTACAATTTTTGGTAATTATTAGTGAATAAAGGTTTTGATTTGCAATATTTATACAACAAATCGATATGTGTATGTATTTACATCAATGTGTTTTAATAAATAAAATAGAATTAGCTAATATTAAGTGATAATATTAGGATTAGTGTGAACAGTTTACATGTTAGGCTAACAGTGCCTTGGTTAAAGAGCCTGTTGCTGTTTATTTATAGCTTTGAATTCTTTAAAACCAATATTATCTTCTTAAACTTGTATGGTAGTCAGGAGCATCACTTTCTAATGTTTGATATATTTAGAGGGAGGGGATCTAAAGTAATGCTTTAAAACTCAGATTAGATTAATGTCTACCATTTTCTTAAATTCATGGTAGTTTCAGTAACCATGGTAATTGAGGACACAAGTTATCTAAATGACTAATGTCATCTTTATGGCTTTCAGAAAGGACAGGAGACCGACAGGTGACTATCAAAGGACTAGCAGCAGCAGCATGATGATGATGATGATGATGTTAAATGTGTTGTTTTAGGAACATGCAAATACATGGAATTCAATAAACATTGAATAGCATATCATGCAGTTTGTCTGTGCCTTTTCCTCCGTGTTGTCCTGGTTTGCTGTGCTGCCTCCCAGTCTCCACCATGGTTTGCTGTGCTGCCTCCCAGTCGCCACCATGGTGTGCTGTGCTGCCTCCCAGTCGCCACCATGGTGTGCTGTGCTGCCTCCCAGTCTCCACCATGGTGTGCTGTGCTGCCTCCTAGTCTCCACCATGGTGTGCTGTGCTGCCTCCTAGTCTCCACCATGGTTTGCTGTGCTGCCTCCTAGTCTCCACCATGGTTTGCTGTGCTGCCTCCTAGTCTCCACCATGGTGTGCTGTGCTGCCTCCTAGTCTCCACCATGGTTTGCTGTGCTGCCTCCTAGTCTTCACCATGGTTTGCTGTGCTGCCTCCTAGTCTCCACCATGGTTTGCTGTGCTGCCTCCTAGTCTCCACCATGGTGTGCTGTGCTGCCTCCTAGTCTCCACCATGGTGTGCTGTGCTGCCTCCTAGTCGCCACCATGGTTTGCTGTGCTGCCTCCTAGTCGCCACCATGGTTTGCTGTGCTGCCTCCTAGTCTCCACCATGGTTTGCTGTGCTGCCTCCTAGTCGCCACCATGGTTTGCTGTGCTGCCTCCTAGTCTCCACCATGGTTTGCTGTGCTGCCTCCTAGTCGTCACCATGGTTGCTGTGCTGCCTCCTAGTCGCCACCATGGTGTGCTGTGCTGCCTCCTAGTCTCCACCATGGTTTGCTGTGCTGCCTCCTAGTCTCCACCATGGTTTGCTGTGCTGCCTCCTAGTCGCCACCATGGTTTGCTGTGCTGCCTCCTAGTCTCCACCATGGTTTGCTGTGCTGCCTCCTAGTCTCCACCATGGTTTGCTGTGCTGCCTCCTAGTCGCCACCATGGTTTGCTGTGGCTGCTCCTAGTCTCCACCATGGTTTGCTGTGCTGCCTCCACATGGTTTGCATGTGCTGCCTCCATAGTCGCCACCTGGTTTGCTGTCTGCCCTCCTAGTCTCCACCATGGTTTGCTGTGCTGCCTCCTAGTCGTCACCATGGTTTGCTGTGCTGCCTCCTAGTCTCCACCATGGTTTGCTGTGCTGCCTCCTAGTCTCCACCATGGTTTGCTGTGCTGCCTCCTAGTCGTCACCATGGTTTGCTGTGCTGCCTCCTAGTCTCCACCATGGTTTGCTGTGCTGCCTCCTAGTCGCCACCATGGTTTGCTGTGCTGCCTAGGGATGCTCAAATCGCTCCGAGAAAGGAGTACGAATGTACGGCTTCCCCACTGACACAGAGCGGAGGAAGCAGGAGCAATTCCACGACCAACAGCAAAAAAATATGTGATGTAATTACAAACACTGCATTTGCACTTTTTCACAAAACGAAAACCACACCATTGGGAAAGCTTAATGTTTTTGTTTAATACAAAAAAACAGGGAAAGGCTTGAAAAACACAGAGTTGAGACTCAGGGTGCAGGGTGAGGGTCTCAGTGCAGGTATTCAGGCTCCATTGAACCCCCCTCTGGTTCTTGTGCTGAAAGAGGGAGTAACAGACAGGAGAAAGGGTTATACACACCTATATAGCACACCTATTGGATGGGAAATTGCCTTGGGGAGATAAGGTGTGGTCTTTGTTCCCAACTGAAGTTATGGAACTTTATTATTTGTGAGTTTAACAAAGTATGACAAATGGCATCAGTAACATATGATATGAATTTCTATAAAGTTGTCTCACATTCTTGGTCATATTGTATATACAGTATGTAAAGAGTATAACATGTCCAGTAAGTATAAAGTGTTTCCTAATACTGTGTATTCAACCACTATGGAATATGTATGTGGGCAGACAAAACTGAGTTGTTCTGTGTGTGAAGTAACCTCAAGTCACTCCGCAGGCACATTTTGATGCAGACCAGTTTGTCAAGACAAAAAAGGGCAAGACTAGGCTGAGAGCAGAGGCTATACCCACCATCTTCGTGCATCGCCCTGTGGTCAAAAAGAGAAGGGCCCCTGCACCACGATTCACCCCGGGACCTGTATCTACAAAGCCCATAGCTCATGATCACAGCGATAGTGTGAAAGGTGACACAGGTATAATAAGTATGAACTCTTAGTAACAAAAGTAATATTTCTTATTTTTAAGTGGTATAATATTTAAAATGTTCGAAAATGTACAGTGCCATGTCTTCTACTTACATTAGTCTCAAAGATTGAGGGAAGAAGGGAAGGGATCACTGCCCTCCACCTGCCAGAGGAGCGCAAACAACAAAAACAAGCAAGGTGTCCCGTCATGTACCTGGAAGTTTGGGTTGGCAAAATGGAGTAAGAGAGGGACTTGAAAAACCTTGGTGGCTGTCTACTCATGTTGTTACAGTTGTCTTGGTTACAGCTCTCACGTGTTTTTTTGTGCCATTTCCACATCTTTAGAAAATATGAAAAAATTGAAGTGAAATCAACCTCTTCTCTGGAGAACAAACTTTGATTTCTCTGTCTTGTGAGTTTGCAGTCTTGCTCCTCCACCTGTAACATCACTGCCCCTCCACCTGCCATACAGTAGGTTACTAACAAGATTACTTATATAATACAGTGATAGAATACATGTTTAGTATGCTTACTTATATAAAACAGTAGTATTAAACTTACCTTGTGTGTTCACTCTCACTTAAGTCCCTCTCCCTTTGGCAACAATCCAAAATCAGCTGAGCTGCAACATTATACAGACAGGTAATAATCAACATAATCACAAGGACACAATATGGCTCTGCTAAAAACACTCACTCTTACACGCACCAAAGTTATAGTTATCTAATATTTAACTCCCTCCACCCCCGCATACAATCCCGTTTAGAAGCCCCTCTTCTCTAATTCAACAACGTTGGACGAAATGACATTAAGAGAACAGAATTTACAATTAAAAGGCTGTTCAACGTGTGTTGCTAACTTGCTTCGGTATCCTAGCTTAATCTGTTATCTGTAAACGTTCCCTAAATCTACTAATTTAGGGATAATCCACTGACATTGTTAAGCTCCGTAATTGCTTTTAAGAACTGAACCCACAATACAAACACGGACAGAAAACAGGAGTTTGCAGCAAAAGGTTTTATTTCCAATGGTGACAGGGGAAACTAACTGTGTTGATATATTCCAGGAAAGGGAATAAATCAGCGAGGGAATGGAGATCCTCAGCCGAGGCTCCGGAGTGAGCTGGGGATATCGCCAGGCAGACGAAAGGTGGCTAGAGCCTGAGTCTTTACGCTCCCGAGAGTGAGTTGGTTGGAGTAGGAGTTGTGTTTGTCCTACCAGACTGGAGTGTGGCGAGCAGGGGTTTCAGAGCCGAGGGGAGCGAGCAGGCTGGATCAGGTAGCGTGGAGAGCGGATGAATCCGACGAGGAAGTGGCTGGACGTGGCAAGCGGAGGAGGTGATGATGGATTCTGGACAGAGAGACAAACAGGTAAGACAAAAACTTATTCCGGAGTTGTGTTTCTAAGCTAGAAAGCAAATACGTTTTACCAGTGTAATCTTGACGATGAACTGGTGAAGACTGGATGAGGAGACCGGGTTAATAAACAGGTGTGGATGAGTAGATGATCAAGATGAATGAGAAGCAGCTGCGGAGATGAATTGGCGGGAATCAGAAGTAGGTCAGCCACGCCCAGCCCGGGAGACAAACACAGACAGACTGACAACAACAGACAACAAACAAAAAGGGAAGCAGAAGGAGGGAGTACTGCAAATCCTTACAGACATCCTTTAATACACATGTTAATTTGAATCAGATGTACTGATAATATCCGCAATATAAATCTTTAAACTTCTTCTTACCTTTAAAAGTCCGTCACGAACGGTCTATTATGCTGCAACTCCACAGCTCTGCTAGCCTTGGCGCTAACTTCCGGGGAACGATTGAGAGGCTCCACGATCCGCCATTGCTGTAACAAAGTGGTCCATTGGAGTGAACGGAGATGTCGTAACTCTTCTATTATATGGCTCTGGCTAATGCTAACCGGAGATGAAGAATTTTCAGAATAAAAGTTTTAAGTTAAGAACCTCCGTTTTTTCAGAATAAAACAGCTTTAAGCTTACGGTATGTTTAAACCATAGACTGTTAAACATTGATTTTCATTTCTAACACTAGTTTCATAGATAGCTCGCTGGCAAACATTTTAGATGGATGGCATTAGCTGATCAGGGGGTCACAGGTACGAACCCCACTGCAGTCAGCATGTCGTTGTGTCCCTGAGACGCTTCACCCCAAAGTGCTCCTGTGGGGATTGTCGACAGTATTGAGTATGTAAGTCGCTTTGGATAAAAGCGTCTAACAAGTGACGTGTCATTAGCTAGCTAACAATCCAGATAGATCCGTTGGCTTCATTTCTCATTCATACAGATAGCTAACATTTGCTAGCTAACTAGTAAGATAGATAGCTAATCTGATCTAGTTTGTTAAGTGGAAAGTTAACGTTGGCTATCTAGCTAATAAGATTTAAAAGGTCTCTGACGGCCCGTCCGCACACAGGCATGAAAAAAATCTTTCAAAGCTTCGCCCATTCACTTGAATGGGGTGACGTAGAAGATTTTGAATCTTCGCCGAACTGCATTGTGGGGAGCGGAGCATGGCTTTGCAAGCATCGTGAGCATCAAAAGTTGAGCAATGTTCAACTTTTGATGCTTTCGAAGCTGGCATCAGCCAATCAAATCCCGTTTATGCAAATCCCGCCAGTACAAGCGCTAGCCAATCAAACTGCGTGCAAGCTGGGAGAGCCAGACCGCAGTTCATTTCCTCATATTCCAAACGAGAAATTACGGTAGCAAATCACCCGGTTCTTTCCGACCAGAACTATTTACCGGGATACAAACCGGAGGAGCCAGGCATGGAGGGAGGTGTCAGAGACAGTGGGTGAAACTGGTAGGTTTTCGCCTGTTTGGGGATTTTATATCCAGTTTACTTCGTTTTAACTTTGCTATTGCTATGTCTGTCGGGGGCGGGAGATTCATGTGATTGGTTGTTGGTCGCGTTGCTCGCAAAAAATCGCCAAGCTTCAGACACGCCCAGCATCAAGATTTTTCAAGATTTTTTTCATGCCTGTGTGTGGACAGGCCGTGATGCTGTAGAGGGAAATCCTGGAAACACAATTCCAAATGTCAGACTTAGCATATTTAGCGTTGATTAAAAAGAAGCTGAATTGTGTGATAATTTATGTTTGTGTCACATGAAGCAGAAAATGTCCTCCGCACCTTTAAAACTCCTTCTCTCTGCTTCGCCATGTTTTCACAGCTCATTGTCTCATTGAGCTGCGACAGACCTCTCTCTCTCAGACACTTTTCAGTTTTCCCTCCCTTGTGTTTTGGCCTTGAAAGCGACTGAAAAAACAGTCCTGCTCTGAGGGAAGCTGAATGTGAGGATTGTTAAAGTGCAGCCTTTCACATTTCCCTTTCTTCTGGGGATGTACAAACTGCAACAAAACCATTATTTCTGAACCATAAAAGTCTTGTTATTCTGAGCATTTCTGAGAGTCTGTCCGCTTTCACGTCAACATAAATGTTCATTTTTTAAATGTGAGACAGTATAGAGCAGCAGAGGTGGAATCATTTCTTATGAGAGTGATAATAAATGAACATAATTGAGTAAACCAAGAAAAAAAGTTACCATAAGAAACCTTAGGAGAAGTAAGTAATTAACCTGTAATGACTGCTACCTTCCTATATATCTGTTTGCCATTTGTTTGGGGAATTAACCTCATGAAATGTGCATTAATTCATAAATTAACCAGTGGCGAACCGTGTCTATCACAACTGGACCTTCATTTATATAATGTGACCGATAATAAATATCACGTCTCTCCTGATTGAACTACTGTCACAAACTGGATGAATGTGAAGTATGTTGTTAAAGGAGGATGAAAGCGTAATCAAGGAGCACTATTGGAGTGACTTTGATGGTTATTGGACTCAGGATTCATTCATTTGGATTCCCGCTGAATGAAGAAATTAAAGGACGGCGCAGAAGTGGAAACAATTCACAAAGGGATTAAACTGTTTAAAACACATGCTCAAAGTAAGCCGGATTTTGCCGATGTGTTTATGTGGATTCAAAAGTCGTAATAATCTACAAAATGGAGGAGACCGATCTGATCGGAGCAACTGACAAATAATCCAACTGAAACCGGCATGGACAATGACTGTGTTTTAAAAATGCGCTTATCCAGAAAAGCCCGGTTTGGACGCTTTACGGCAGAAGAAACATTTCTATAGAAAGAATTAAACATTTCTGTGTTTTTATGCCTTTAATATATTAACTTGAATTGTTATTCAAATTAATTAATCAATTATTTTTTATATTGTATTGTAATGTAGAGACAAGGCTTTTAGCGACAATCATGTATTGCTTTACAATTATATGTAAAAAAAAAAAATAAATAAAAAAGTCTAAATATGATATTTGGCCTCAAATCATCTGAGGCCAGGCGCCCCCCCTGCGATCTTTGGCGCCCCCCAGGTTGGGAACCCCTGATCTAGATCCTCTGTCTCGAGCCAGTTAACTAGCGGGCCTTCTAGAATACCCTGGAACCGAGGGGAACTCTGAAAGAATACGCCCATTGGCTACAAATCAATTTATGATTGGTTGATCAAACTGTCAGTCCAAACGTACGCTCTCATTCAGTGCAACGGCCAGGGCCTTCTATCAAGGATGTAGAATACCTTGGTGAAGGATATTCTACCCAGAGACCCAGAACAAGATCTGATTGGTTGCTTTCTTTTCTAACACAAAACCACTGAAATGCGTAGAGCATGGTCCGAGAAGGACAAACACATCAACGTAACACTGTGATATTACAGATCAACAATCTGAGTGTTCCAGGGTATTCTCTGAATACCTTGAAGGCCCTGACGGCCCTGTCTCATGAATTAAATACTTCCTTTAAAAGCTCATTTGTGTTTCAGCCGGGATCAACTTTTCCCGGACCTAAAATTCTCAATACACAACAAAATAATATATTCTTGGCAGAAAACACAGGTTTTTAACTTTTCATTTTGGGATGAAGTAAAACATTGTTTTCAATAAAGTAGCGTACTTTTAAAATTCGCAAATAAAATATTAGTACCCCTGGAGAAAATGAAATGATACAGTATTCTGAAGTAGGCCTCTCTGCACTAGTGTACCTTTACTTAAGTGACATATCACTCCTGCACCACAGATGGATAAAAGCTAAATGATAAACACAGAAGAAGAAGAGGAAGAGGAAGAGGAAGAGGAGAACATAAAGCCTGGGATGATATGTGTGGGCTAAGCTAAGAGAAACATCCCACTCCCAAACAAAAACACAGGAGAAGCATCTATTCAACGCAAGAAACACGACAACAATGAGGAGATCGGTGTGTGTGTGTGTGTGTGTGTGTGTGTGTGTGTGTGTGTGTGTGTGTGTGTGTGTGTGTGACTGTGTGTGCCTGTGTGTGTGTGTGTCTGTGTGTCTGTGTGTGTGTGTGTGTGTGTGTTTCCTTCTCACCGCTAACGTATGCCCACAGCCTTGAATGTTGCATGAGTTTTGTCATGCGATGAACTTGTGATAAATAATTGAACCTGCAGACGTCAGTTGAGAGAGGGATCCTGATGAGCTGCTGCGAAAATGTGAAATCATTTCTGCACGAAGGAAATGTTCTGATTATTTACTGAAGGTTAGGAAGAGGTTAAATCTACCAGGTTTATTTAGTGGTGGAAGAAGTACTCAGATCTTGTTCGTGAGTAAAAGTAGAAGTACTCAGGTCTTGTACTTGAGTAAAAGTAGAAGTACTCAGGTCTTGTACTTGAGTAAAAGTAGAAGTACTCAGATCTTGTTCTTGAGTAAAAGTAGAAGACATACTCAGATCTTGTTCTTGAGTAAAAGTAGAAGTACTCAGGTCTTGTACTTGAGTAAAAGTAGAAGTACTCAGATCTTGTACTTGAGTAAAAGTATAACTACTCAGATATTGTACTTGAGTAAAGTAGAAGTACTCAGATCTTGTTCGTGAGTAAACGTAGAAGTACTCAGGTCTTGTTCTTGTATAAAAGTAGAAGTACTCAGGTCTTGTACATGAGTGAAAGTAGAAGTACTCAGATCTTGTACCTGAGTAAAAGTAGAAGTACTCAGATCTTGTACTTGAGTGAAAGTAGAAGTACTCAGATCTTGTACCTGAGTAAAAGTAGAAGTACTCAGATCTTGTACTTGAGTAAAAGTAGAAGTACTCAAATCTTGTACTTGAGTAAAAGTAGAAGTACTCAGATCTTGTACTTGAGTGAAAGTAGAAGTACTCAGATCTTGTACCTGAGTAAAAGTAGAAGTACTCAGATCTTGTACTTGAGTAAAAGTAGAAGTACTCAGATCTTGTACTTGAGTAAAAGTAGAAGTACTCAGATATTGTACTTAAGTAAAAGTAGAAGTACTCAGATCTTGTACTTGAATAAAAGTAGAAGTACCAGAGTGTAGGAATACTCTGTTACAGTAAAAGTCCTGCATTCAAAATATTACTCAAGTGAAAGTAGAACAATTTATTATCCTCATTAATCCAAATCTGTGAAGTAACTAAACTAAATACAGAGAGTCGAGTAAAAGTACACCATTTACCTCTGAACTGTAGTGGAGTAGAAGTAGCATACAATGGAAATACAAAAGTAAAGTACAAGTATTACTTACGTTAGCTTAATAAAATTACACATTTCTCTCAAACCAAACACAGATCGAGTTGTTTTTGCACAGTTGAATGCAGAAATATTACATTATAAACGTTAAAGTCAAACATTTACTCCAATGTTTGATCCCTTTTTGTTTGTTGTTCACCTTGAATGTTCGAACATTGAAGATGCTGCATTTCCACCTCCAACAATCAAACAGTTGAGAATTCTTTAAAATATGTTGACAGTTTTTCAAAAAGCATACACTTTCTATACCAAGGAGTCCTTTTAAAGTCTCCAGGGTCACAATGTCCTCAGACTGCCGCCGTGAATATCTATCTCGCAGTTTAAGAGAAGTCTCAGGTGCAAAGAGATCAAAATAAAAGAAGAAGGTAGCAGCAGCGGTGGCGTAATAAATGGCTTTAATAGCTCCTTTCATTGTGAGTCATTACTTAGGATGACAGCCGACAGGTTTAAAGGCGAGCAAGGCAATGATTAAAATAATAATTTCAGATTGTGCACAAAGCAGGAAGTCTGGCTAAACTTAGAGACATCAAATTGAATCTCATGTACCGGGACATCGGACCTTTAAAGGTCACTTCAGAAAATAAAAACTTTCCACACATAAAAATATAAAAAATGGTACTTTTAGGCATTATATATTGACTTAAAGGTCAGCTATCATGCTATTTGTATGCAATAGGATAGGTCTCAGATATATAAAAAACATGTCTATGAAGTGTTTTGCTCCAAACACCAAACAGATCATTCTAGCCATGCCTCATATCCCTCTATCTCACTTCCTGTTTCTAAAGTGCTGATTTGGGTATAAAGCTTTAAAGAGGAGGGGTCTGAGCTCATGCGGGACCCGGCAGCTACTGTCTAAACTAAATGCTGCCGTGATGAAACGCCATATCATGGATTATCAAGGATTCTCTCTGAAACAGTTTGGAGCTCAAAGGCTTTCTCTCTTGCCGGTTATACCACAAGGTGAGTTCCTTTTTACTTCCTGCTTCTTCACACACATGCTCTCCAGTACAGGTTAGCTCTGAGTGTTAGCGATGCTAATGTAAACACCGACCATATTACGTCCAAAACAGTCGGGCATTGTTTCTGATAGCAACGTTTCTGATTGGGCCGTGGGTCCACATTTCAGATATTACGTCATATCGGACGCAAATCTGGATCAGCTCCGTTGTTCCCCGTTTTTAGAGATTTGGGTACGGAGGAAAAGAGAGAGGGTTTTGTTTCCTGACGCTGCGTGAGTTCCCTGACACACCGGGGACACATGTTGATGTATAAAAGACATCAAAAAGTGCATTTGGCATGATAGGTCCCCTTTAACACAGTATTTGTATCAGAAATAAGAACTAGAACCTTTGCCAGGATTAAAAACATACGGTACATTTATATTTAATATCATGTATGTAATTGATGCGGACAGCACCAAGGGAACATGATAAATGCATTACTGTGATCAATTCTTAACAGCGGACATTTCTGCACCTGCTCCTGCATCCGGACGGAAACAGAGATGACAGCTTTGAGTTTAACGTATGAATAATATTAAGCTTGGGTTTCTAGTCTCTTAAAGTTAATTCACCTTATAACCACTGCCAGAATCCAACCATGGGTTTTTATTTTAATGTATTTTATTTAATTTTTTTATGAATTACTTTCTATTTTGTATTTTATTTAATTTTTCACATTTATTTAATTTAAAAACAATTGTTTTGCCTGGACTTGCCTAAGAGAGCCACCAATTTTTCTTAGCTGGCTATATAGCTAACATTGGCTTACTAGCTTGTTAGTTAGCAACGTAGGCTAGCTAACTAAGTCGATGGTTGATGTTAGTTCATGAATATGCTATCTAACTTTCTCTAGCTTAGTAGATAGCTAGCGTTCACTAGTTATCTAGTTAAGTAGATGATAATGTTAGCTTGTTCCTAAAGTGGATAGCTAATGTTCAATAGCCAACTTGTTAGATAGGTAGCTAACGTAAGCTAGCTAAGTAAGTAGATGCAGTGCCGATTCTAGAGTCTGTGGGGACCCTAGGCAAACATTCACTGGGGGCCCCTCGAACCCCCCCCCCCCCAACCCCCCGGAGCGGGGCAAGGCAACAAAACTTAAGATAAGAAGCAGCATTTGACAGCGCGCTTCGCATGGGGCCGCCTTGAGGGGGTTTCCCGACATGTCGTTGCAGTAACTTAAAGGGTGTTTCATGTTGCCGTTGCTGTGGACCTTCTTAATCTACCTTCTTTGGGGGCCCCCTTCTGGTCCGGGGCCCCAAGCAGTTGCCTGCCTTGCCTGTTCTCAAGCGGCGGCCCTGAGTAGATGGATAATGCTAGGTTGTTGCTATCTAACTTTCTCTAGCTGACTTGTTTAGTTTAGCTAACGTTCACTAGTTATGTAGTTAAGTAGATGATGAATGTTAGATAGTTCCTAAAGTGGATAGCTAACTAGCCAGCGTGTTAGATAGGTAGCTAATGTAAGCTAGCTACCTAGTCAACAGTGAATGCGAGCTAGCTTGTACATGTGAATATAGTACAAGGTAAATCACTTGTGAGTAAGAACAGTAAGTAAGAAGATGCATGTTGGGTCATCTCTTAAAGTATATTTTACTCTTATTTATACTTGAATCTTCTTAAACCCCTCAAGGGTCCGTAAATAATGCATTGCCATATATTTTAACTTGATTTGCAGAAGATTCAGAAGGAATTTATTAAAACTCTACACTGTTATAGGAGCAGATTTAGGAGATTAATTTAGGATCCAAATCTGTATTTTTTTAGCTTAAAGTCACAAATGTCATGCATATTTTTCGTTTAATGTACATATAAAACACAAAGGGCCTTATTAAGGGGCTTTGTTGTAAAGTTGAGAAAATAACCTGTAAGATAACACTGCTAGCTATTCTGTTCTTTCTTCAGTTTCTGAGGAGCAGCACCAACATTTATTTAGTTTCATGTTTGTTTTGTAAAGCCGGGACTTCTGCCTTCAGCTGCAGATGATTCAGAGGCCAAGAAAAAACAAAACCTGTTTGCATAACTGAGTGTGAGGAGAGGAGGAGGAGGAGGAGGAGGAGGAGGAGGAGGAGGAGGAGGAGGAGGAGGAGGAGGAGGAGGAGGAGGAGGAGGAGGAGGAGGAGGAGGAGGAGGAGGAGGAGGAGGAGGAGGAAGGGAGACGTAATGATCTGAGAAACAACATGTTCGAGGTGGGAAATAGTGGAGTACAAATACTTCGTTACTGTACATTTTTCTGGTACCAGTACTTTACTCCACTACTTATTTTTCTGACGGCTTTTTACTTTGACTTCTTACATGTTGAACACAAATACCTGTACTTTCTACTTCTTACATGTTGAACCCAAATTCCTGTACTTTCTACTTCTTACATGTTGAACACAAATACCTGTACTTTCTACTTCTTACATGTTGAACACAAATACCTGTACTTTCTACTTCTTACATGTTGAACACAAATACCTGTACTTTCTACTTCTTACATGTTGAACTAAAATACCTGTACTTTCTACTTCTTACATGTTGAACACAAATACCTGTACTTTCTACTTCTTACATGTTGAACTCAAATACCTGTACTTTCTACTTCTTACATGTTGAACCACAAATACCTGTACTTTCTACTCTTACTGCTAAATACCTTACATGTTAAACTCAAATACCTGTACTTTCTACTTCTTACATGTTGAACACAAATACCTGTACTTTCTACTTCTTACATGTTGAACACTAATACCTGTACTTTCTACTTCTTACATGTTGAACTCAAATACCTGTACTTTCTACTTCTTACATTTTGAACACAAATACCTGTACTTTCTACTTCTTACATGTTAAACTCAAATACCTGTACTTTCTACTTCTTACATGTTGAACCCAAATACCTGTACTTTCTACTTCTTACATTTTGAACACAAATACCTGTACTTTCTACTTCTTACATGTTGAACTCAAATACCTGTACTTTCTACTTCTTACATGTTAAACTCAAATACCTGTACTTTCTACTTCTTACATGTTGAACTCAAATACCTGTACTTTCTACTTCTTACATTTTGAACACAAATACCTGTACTTTCTACTTCTTACATGTTGAACTCAAATACCTGTACTTTCTACTTCTTACATGTTGAACACAAATACCTGTACTTTCTACTTCTTACATTTTGAACACAAATACCTGTACTTTCTACTTCTTACATGTTGAACTCAAATACCTGTACTTTCTACTTCTCATATGTTGAACACAAATACCTGTACTTTCTACTTCTTACATTTTGAACACAAATACCTGTACTTTCTACTTCTTACATGTTGAACTCAAATACCTGTACTTTCTACTTCTTACATGTTGAACTCAAATACCTGTACTTTCTACTTCTTACATGTTAAACTCAAATACCTGTACTTTCTACTTCTTACATGTTGAACCCAAATACCTGTACTTTCTACTTCTTACATGTTAAACACAAATACCTGTACTTTCTACTTCTTACATGTTGAACTCAAATACCTGTACTTTCTACTTCTTACATGTTGAACTCAAATACCTGTACTTTCTACTTCTTACATGTTGAACTCAAATACCTGTACTTTCTACTTCTTACATGTTGAACTCAAATACCTGTACTTTCTACTTCTTACATGTTGAACTCAAATACCTGCACTTTCTACTTCTTACATGTTGAACTCAAATACCTGTACTTTCTACTTCTCACATGTTGAACACAAATACCTGTACTTTCTACTTCTTACATGTTGAACACTAATACCTGTACTTTCTACTTCTCACATGTTGAACTCAAATACCTGTACTTTCTACTTCTTACATGTTGAACACAAATACCTGTACTTTCTACTTCTTACATGTTGAACTCAAATACCTGTACTTTCTACTTCTTACATTTTGAATACAAATACCTGTACTTTCTACTTCTTACATTTTGAATACAAATACCTGTACTTTCTACTTCTCACATGTTGAATACAAATACCTGTACTTTCTACTTCTCACATGTTGAATACAAATACCTGTACTTTCTACTTCTCACATGTTGAATACAAATACCTGTACTTTCTACTTCTCACATGTTGAACTCAAATACCTGTACTTTCTACTTCTCACATGTTGAACACAAATACCTGTACTTTCTACTTCTTACATGTTGAACTCAAATACCTGTACTTTCTACTTCTTACATGTTGAACTCAAATACCTGCACTTTCTACTTCTTACATGTTGAACTCAAATACCTGTACTTTCTACTTCTCACATGTTGAACACAAATACCTGTACTTTCTACTTCTTACATGTTGAACACTAATACCTGTACTTTCTACTTCTCACATGTTGAACTCAAATACCTGTACTTTCTACTTCTTACATGTTGAACACAAATACCTGTACTTTCTACTTCTTACATGTTGAACTCAAATACCTGCACTTTCTACTTCTTACATGTTGAACTCAAATACCTGTACTTTCTACTTCTTACATGTTGAACTCAAATACCTGCACTTTCTACTTCTTACATGTTGAACTCAAATACCTGTACTTTCTACTTCTCACATGTTGAACACAAATACCTGTACTTTCTACTTCTTACATGTTGAACACTAATACCTGTACTTTCTACTTCTCACATGTTGAACTCAAATACCTGTACTTTCTACTTCTTACATGTTGAAAACAAATACCTGTACTTTCTACTTCTCACATGTTGAACACAAATACCTGTACTTTCTACTTCTTACATGTTGAACACTAATACCTGTACTTTCTACTTCTTACATGTTGAACTCAAATACCTGTACTTTCTACTTCTCACATGTTGAACACAAATACCTGTACTTTCTACTTCTTACATGTTGAACACTAATACCTGTACTTTCTACTTCTTACATGTTGAACACAAATACCTGTACTTTCTACTTCTTACATGTTGAACTCAAATACCTGTACTTTCTACTTCTTACATTTTGAATACAAATACCTGTACTTTCTACTTCTCACATGTTGAACTCAAATACCTGTACTTTCTACTTCTCACATGTTGAATACAAATACCTGTACTTTCTACTTCTCACATGTTGAATACAAATACCTGTACTTTCTACTTCTCACATGTTGAATACAAATACCTGTACTTTCTACTTCTCACATGTTGAACTCAAATACCTGTACTTTCTACTTCTCACATGTTGAATACAAATACCTGTACTTTCTACTTCTCACATGTTGAATACAAATACCTGTACTTTCTACTTCTCACATGTTGAATACAAATACCTGTACTTTCTACTTCTCACATGTTGAATACAAATACCTGTACTTTCTACTTCTTACATTTTGAATACAAATACCTGTACTTTCTACTTCTCACATGTTGAATACAAATACCTGTACTTTCTACTTCTCACATGTTGAATACAAATACCTGTACTTTCTACTTCTCACATGTTGAATACAAATACCTGTACTTTCTACTTCTCACATTTTGAAACCAAATACCTGTACTTTCTACTTCTCACATGTTGAACTACAAATACCTGTACTTTCTACTTCTCACATGTTGAATACAAATACCTGTACTTCTACTTCTCACATGTTGAACTCAAAATACCTGTACTTTTCTACTTCTTACATGTTTGAACTCAAATACCTGTACTTTTCTACTTCTCACATGTTTTACACAAATACATACTTACTTTCTACTTCTCACATGTTGAACACAAATACCTGTACTTTCTACTTCTCACATGTTGAAACACAAAGACCTGTACTTTCTACTTCTTACATGTTGAACATCAAATACCTGTACTTTCTACTTCTTACATGTTTAACATCAAATACCTGTACTTTCTACTCCACATGTTGAACTCAAATACCTGTACTTTCTACTTCTTACATGTTGAACTCAAATACCTGTACTTGCTACTTCTCACACTGTTGAACTCAAATACCCTGTACTTTCTACTTCTCACATGTGAACTCAAATACCTGTACTTTCTACTTCTCACATGTTGAACTCAAATCCCTGTACTTTCTACTTCTTCACATGTTGAACCTCAATACCTGTACTTTCTACTTCTCACATGTTGAACTCAAATACCTGTACTTTCTACTTCTCACATGTTGAACCCAAATACCTGTACTCAAATACCTGTACTTTCTACTTCTTACATGTTGAACTCAAATACCTGTACTTTCTACTCCTTACATGTTGAACTCAAATACCTGTACTTTCTACTTCTTACATGTTGAACTCAAATACCTGTACTTTCTACTTCTCACATGTTGAACTCAAATACCTGTATTTCTACTTCTCACAATGTTGAACTCAAATACCTGTACTTTCTACTTCTCACATGTTGAACTCAAATACCTGTACTTTCTACTTCTCACATGTTGAACTCAAATACCTGTACTTTCTACTTCTCACATGTTGAACTCAAATACCTGTACTTTCTACTTCTTACATGTTGAACTCAAATACCTGTACTTTCTACTTCTCACATGTTGAACACAAATCTGATTCAGGAGCAGCTGGGAATTATGTGAGGAACAGACTGATTGAGGTTGAGGACATCTTTCCATATTATTTTAAATGAAGAAATCAGATAAGACCTTTAATGATCCCCTAGGGAAATAGCAATGTAAGAATAAAAAGAAGTTACAAAAAGTGACTGCATAAGTTTACATTCAAGGTGTTATGTTTAAAAACTAAATACATCAAAATAAAACATTGTAGATCAATGCTAAACAAATCAAATTAGTGAATTTAATGCAAAAAATATATTTAAAAAAGATGAAGGCACAGCAACTCAACATAATGCATTAAAAATAAAACACAACATTATAATGAATAAAGTAATAAATAGTGGTAAAAAAATCTCACAATATTAATAAAAAAGATAATATGAATAATTGTAATGATAATAATAGTTCATAATAAAAATTAAAACAAGAACACATATTTGTAGTTCATGCTCAAAAAGTATTTTGTGTTCCTTGTAAAGAAAACATGTTATTTCTCATTATACAGGATATTCCCAAAGCATGTAATTGTACAAAGCGTGGGCGATACTTCATATGATGAAGCTATTTGAATTGTCTCCTCAGATTTAACAGAAGCTCTCTTTTCTTTCTGGATCTCTCGGGTCAGTTTATCGTCTGCTTTAGTGGAAACAAACGCATCTCGTTCCTCACAATTACACGCTGTTAAAGCTCAGTATTGATGTGAGACTCTCGTGGAAAACACTTAATAACGAACGGCAACATCGACAAAAGAGCGAGAACGCAGCTTCACACAAACACAAGGCAGTTTCACATCAGATCCTTTAAGAATAAGAGTTTCTCTCAGATCCCTCCTGCATCTTTTATTCATCACAGATGCTCCGAAAACCATTAGGGCTTTTATTCCTTCTTACATAGTTGATGCCCTGTAATGAAGTACCCACTTTAACAGAAGCTTTTATTGAAGACAATGACTCTCCCTGCACATTTGCACTACTCTATTTCATTTCTTACGTTCATAAATATCTTTGTATTCTTCTATTTTGTTTTAATTTGACATTTTATTTTAAATTCTTGCGTTTGTATAAATATAACTTTTATTTAATTTTTTATTTCAAATTCTTACTTTAACTTCAAATGTTTATTAACATGTGGTGCAGTGGATTGTGCGTAGGTGTTTGGATCAGGGGAGCACAGGTTCAAACCCCACTGCAGTCAGCATGTCGTTGTGTCCCTGAGACACTTCACCCCAAAGTGCTCCTGTGGGGATTAACCACAGTATTGAGTATGTAAGTCGCTTTGGATAAAAGCGTCTAAAAAGTGACATGTCATGTTTTAATTTAAAGGTCTCCTATCATGCAAAAGTCACTTTGTGATGTCTTCTCTACACCAACACGTGTCCCCGGTGTGTCCCCAGTGTGTCAGGGAACTCACGCAGCGTCAGGAAATAAAACCCTCTTTTCCTCCGTACCCAAATCTCTAAAAACGGGGAACAACGGAGCTGATCCAGATTTGCGTCCGATATGACGTAATATCTGAAATGTGGACCCACGGCCCAATCAGAAACGTTGCTATCAGAAACAACGCCCGACTGTTTTGGACGTAATATGGTCGGTGTTTAGTATGAGGGGCCGTACAGGCCGTAATTCATACTGGTCCTCTCACGCACATACATTCTCCTTTTACATACATATATTTTCACTCTTACATACATACATTCTCCTTTTACATACATATATTTTATAATATATGCATGTCTGAAGAGAATATATGTATGCAAGAGAAGAATGTATGTATGTGTGAAGACAATATATGTATGTGAGAGAAGAATGTATGTATGTGTGAGAGAAAGTATAGTGGAAACGGAAGGAGTATGGTTGAAACGGAAGGCAGGTCATTCTTGCACTGTGATTGGCTCAGAAGGTCGAGCGGGGCGGGCTCATGTTCAGAACTTCTGATTCAAATCAACATGATGGAGGGAGAGGGTTGGGGTTAGATGACTCCGTGTATCTACGGACCACTTGTTTTTCTTTATTAAACAAGTAAACGGAAGAGTGTCTGCGAGGCGTTTTTGCTTTTTACCTTACTAAATGGTCTAATGGTCATTGTAGCGAGGGGGGGGGGGGGGGGGGGCGCGATACTCGCGGAAGTGATTTCAAAACAAAAGCACTCGTTTGCTTGTAACGTTGAACATAATTATAAACAAGGGGAAACAAGGTGAATTTAGCGATCACAACGAAAACGGCCAAGACACACATTGAGCCCAGAAAATGAATGTTATTAAGGCTGTAAATATAATAAGCATGTGTCTAAAATGGACAACATTGTTAGGAGATTTAAACTATACAGCGATTCTGCACTGCGGTCACTCAGCCGTCTCTCGCGTTTGTCTTTTCAAATCAGCTGCTCTTCATATTTTACAAATATTTTTTACTGAAAGTTCTTAATAAAACTGACACTGTTGGACTCGAGGGGAAAAGAATAAATGGACAACATTGTTAGTAGATTTAAACTATACAGAGAGCCGTTTTTTCAAATCAGTAGCTCTTCATTTTCTTTTTACAAATATATTTTACCACAAGTTCTTCATAAAACTGACACTGTTGGACTCGGTACTAGTTTGACTGCTACTAACAATACATTGAAGTACTTTTACTGTGTACTTTGTGAGAAATACTCTGTCAAAGTCCCCTCCATATAGCACATAATCTAATGCATCAGTCCGTCCCAGGAGGGAGTTTATAAACCAAAGAGTGAAAATATATGTATGTAAAAGGAGAATGTATGTATGTAAGAGTGAAAATATATGTATGTAAAAGGAGAATGTATGTGCGTGAGAGGACCAGTATGAATGATGGCCTGTACGGCCCCTCATAGTTTACATTAGCATCGCTAACACTCAGAGCTAACCTGTACTGGAGAGCATGTGTGTGAAGAAGCAGGAAGTAAAAAGGAACTCACCTTGTGGTATAACCGGCAAGAGAGAAAGCCTTTGAGCTCCAAACTGTTTCAGAGAGAATCCTTGATAATCCATGATATGGAGTTTCATCACGGCAGCATTTAGTTTAGACAGTAGCTGCCGGGTCCCGCATGAGCTCAGACCCCTCCTCTTTAAAGCTTTATACCCAAATCAGCACTTTAGAAACAGGAAGTGAAATAGAGGGATATGAGGCATGGCTAGAATGATCCGTTTGGTATTTGGAGCAAAACACTTCATAGACATGTTTTTTAAATATTTGTATATATCTGAGACCTATGCTGTTGCCTACAAACAGCATGATAGGTGACCTTTAATCTTTTATGGGACATTTGAATGAACTTCCTATGTTCATCCAAATATTTTTATTAGGGCCGGGACTCGATTAAAATTAATCTTTGTAAGGCTTTGTAATTAATTAATCGAAATTAATCGCATTTTTAATCACATATAAATATTTGACCACATATAAATATTTGACCTGAGAACAGTGAGAAGCAATTTTTTTTTCACATGGATTTTAGTATACCATTAGGCGCATTCACACCGCAGTACTTTTCCCACAAAGGTTCATGAGAACTCTTTGAACCTGGGGGTGGATTAGGCAAATGAAGCCGCTGACGTCACTTCTTCTTCTTCGGGTTTACTGGCAGGCCGCAAACGGCGTATACTGCCCATGGGATACTGCCGCCCAAAGTCCCCGGCCGGAAGTCCCCGGACTGGCTTCAGTAGAAGCTGCTGGGAGTCCCAGCAGCTTCTACTGAAGCCTTCCGAGTAAATCGCCAGAACGCCGACACCTCCTCATCTCCACCGCTCCCATGTTTTATTTTGTGTTGCCATAAGTTAGTCTCTCTGCGTTTCTGCGCTGGGCTAATGCTAATAATGCTAATGCGAGGATAATAAAATGGCGGCTTCACAAAACTTTTTGGGAGTTTTACGGGGCGTGGTTTGCAATCCGCCCAGCCAATCAGAAATATAGCTCTTTTCTCACAAGAGAGCCGTACGAAAGTCCCTGCTCTCTAGCAGCTCTCTGCTCTCTAGCAGGGACTTTCGTGGGGGTAAAAAGGTTCTCATGAACTAATTTTAGTACCGGCTCTTTTTGGTTGTGAACGCGATAAAAGAGGCTAACGTCCACGCTAGCTTCCACGCTAGCTGCTATATGTTTTGCATTGAGGTGATACTTGAGGCTTGATGTGCTGCGGTGATATGCGAATTCCTTTTTGCATAATTTGCACACAACCGTGCTCTTATCGACGCTTCCATCCGTCCGTTTTTTTAAAACAACATTTCCCACTGTTGTTCACTGTGGTTTGTTGTTGTCTGAAGTCATGAACGTTAGTTGGTGCTCCAGTATAATCGGTACGCCTGAAACTCATCCAGTGAGAAACGTTCCGCGGTGCAAAAATAAGTGCGATTAAAATGCGTTCATTTTTTAACGCGTTAATTTTTGTGTAATTAATTAATCTTAATTAACGCGTTAAAGTCCCGGCCCTAATTTTTATTTTATTTGTTTATTTTTCATTTATTCTTAATTTAACTTTTAATGTTTGTATGAACATATAGTACTCCCTCCTGACGGGAGTGTTTTCAGGTGTTTCCCCTGCAGCTCCGATCGATTCTCACTCGTGGTTTAAAGTCAGGAATTGAACCGGCGCAGCTGCTCTGTGCCGCTTCACCTCCACAGGAAGTCAAGAAGAAGAGAAATCAATCAGAGAAACGCCACCGGGGCTTCAGGGAGACGCATTTGTTCCTCAGCGTGAATACGTCTTTAAGTCTATTAAGTCGATTAAGTATTTTGTTTATTGGTTTTTTTCAGCAGCATACAGTTATGCCATCAGAGCAGGTATCGAAAGAAGGTAAACAAATCTTCACTTTATAGAAAAATAGGTAGAGTAACAATGTAAATACTGCTCAACGATTGGATTAAGTGTGACATTTATCCGATCACAACATCAACAACGACAACATTTAATTGGACCGATGATACATTGATCAGTACGCCTACAAAACAATACAGCATTACCATACAAATACAAGAACAATACGGTGAAGGCAGTACACAATGTAAACAAGTCAGTTAGTAAGTTAAGTATGTATCAGTGCAGTTGATCATTACAAAACAAATATATGGTGCGGTCTCAACATGAGACACAGATGTTGCTGTGGCTGTAACACTATAAATGAAATTAGATATGAAAGTCAAGTGCTTGTGAGATAGATGGATAGATAGATGGATAGATAGATAGATAGATAGATAGATGGATGGATAGATAGATAGATGGATGGATAGATAGATGGATAGATGGATAGATAGATAGATAGATGGATGGATAGATAGATGGATAGATAGATGGATAGATAGATGGATGGATAGATAGATGGATAGATAGATGGATGGATAGGTAGATGGATAGATAGATGGATAGATAGATAGATAGATAGATAGATAGATAGATGGATAGGTAGATGGATAGATAGATGTGTAGGAGCTATTTTGTGGGTGATGTTGGTGTGTCAGTTTATTTAAGTTATATGTATAGTGCAATATTATTTATGAACACTGGGTGGCGGGGTTTAGCTGCACCGGGTGTATATAAGGAGGTCATAGGTGACAGGAGATGGGGGGACACAGTAGGAGAAGAGCATACCGATTCCACCAGCCCGGCAGATGCTCATAGAATCACTAGAACGCTAAATTAACCCTGGTATGTAAAGACGAATAAACATCATCATAAACCACAACTAAGGACCGGAAAATCATCTGTTTGTGTCTGCGTCTGGATCACTTTTCAACCCTTCTGTGAAAGTAACGGCAAAAATATATAGGACATAGGAAAAGGAAATTGCCATTACATTAAGTGGAATCGAACTTTTGAGTGAAACTGGACAATTGGATTCACTTCAAATTGGATTAAGGATCGTTTTCGGGGAAAACAAATAATTGGATTATTGCACCATCGACTTCTCATCACGGATCAGCTGCACACGCCACAATCAGCTGGAGATTGTTCCCACCTGCGAGGACCGAAGAGGCTGAGAGAGGACTGGGAAAGCGGCCGGGTATGTGCACCGTGCAGCGTGATAAGTAGATTGTAAAAGAGATATTAAGCTGTATTGGACAATGGCTTAGTAAATGGATGTGGTGCTGCAACATTGTCAGCTGTTTGAAACAGCGCGCTGTCAGCTAACGGACAATTCCTGAGAACGAAACTTAAAGGGACAGTGAACATTAATCATGTCTGTGACATCTGACGTCACAAGATGGCGCTGTTGGACTGCAATCTGTGAGAGAAAAAAGGATTATCACTCACACTGCCAAAGGATTGGAATTGTTTATTGCAAACTGCCAAAAAGCAAGAAACTTCAGTTACAAACAAGTAAAGAAGTTAATGGAAGTACTGAAAGAGCTTATGAGCTCAGAAGACAATGCAAAGGAAATACAGTTGAAACTGGTTGAATTTAAGAAGTTGTGTGATGAACTAAAAGAAAATCACAAATCATTAACTGACCTTCAACTGCCTGAAGAAGAAATGGGAAAGCAAAGGCAGTGGCTGACAGAAAAGATGCATATATTTGATGGATTTATACAAGATGCAAATGTGTGGTTATCTGAGAGTGGACAGGCAATTAGACACTCTATTGTGGGAAGTGCAATAGAACAAAGTGTCAGCTCAGATGACATCGGACCTGATGACAGCATTTCAAAGGCATCACACCCTCAGTCAAAATACAAACCTGGTTCATCACACGCATCATCTACCTCTTCTGCTCGAATTAAAGCCCAGGCAGAAAGGGCGGCTTTAATCGAAAGGGCGGCAGCACTGAACAAACAACATGAGCTTGATGTAGAAGGGGAACAATTAAAACACCAGAAACAACAGTTGGAACAACAGAAACAACAACAGAAACAACAGTTGGAACAACAGTTGGAACAACAGAAACAACAGTTGGAACAACAGGAAGAACAGGTGAAACGGAAAAAGGAACAACTGGATATACAAACTAAGCTGGCAGAAGCCAATGCCAGGCTAAACGTGCTCAGCATGGGATCAAGACACACCTCTAGAGCATCAGATGGGATGAGCTCTTACTACAGAAACCCTACAGCAAGATTTAACGTACAGGCCACTGAATTCTTGCCTCATCAAGCCCAAACCTCTATTCCCAGACAAAGTATACAGACACATGTGCAGGGACATGTTGACATCACACCACCTGTAATCAACAATGGTAATCAAGGTGACATCTATAACCTAATCCAGAGGCAAAATGACAACACTGCTATGCTGTCTCAACAACATCTCACTTCTACTTTACCTCCAAGAGACATTCCTGTTTATGACGGTGACCCATTGCAGTTTGAAGCTTTCATCCGTGCATTTGAAAGAGGAGTAGAGCGGAAAACTAATGATGAAAGTGACTGCCTGCATTACCTAGAGCAATACACTAGAGGACAACCACAGGACCTAGTGCGCAGCTGCCAACATCTGCCTCCAGCTCAAGGTTATCAAAGGGCAAAACAGCTGCTTAAAGAGCACTTTGGTAATGAACATAAGATCGCCACTGCATACATGAACAAAGCATTTACCTGGACAATGATCAAAGCCGAAGATGTGAAAGCACTGCAAGCCTTCTCTTTGTTCCTAAGAGGTTGTTGCAATGCAATGGAACATCTCACCTATATGGATGAAATGAATGTTGTTTCAAACATGAAACACATACTTCAGAGACAAGTGGAGGAATAGAGCATGTCAGCTACAGGAAGAGCGTGGGTATCGAGCTACATTTCCTGACCTTGTTAGCTTCATAGAGAGGCAAGTGAAGATACTGTCAGATCCTCTGTTTGGAAGCATCCAGGATGATAAACCAACTGCAGCTATCAAAATCAATCAATCAATCAATGTTTATTTATATAGCCCAATATCACAAATGTTACATTTGTCTCAGTGGACTTTACAGTTTGTACAAAATATCAGTATGACAATACGACACCCTCTGTCCTTAGACCCTCACATCGTACAAGGAAAAACTTCCGGAGAAAACCCACAGTTTAAAGGGAAAAAATGGGGAGAAACCTCAGGGAGAGCAACAGAGGAGGGATCCCTCTCCCAGGACGGACAGACGTGCAATAGATTGCCGTGTGTAAATTGAAAAGATAATACATTTGCAACATAGGTAGTCCAAATGTTTGGAAATGCATGTGTGTATAATAGGAAGATGAATCCACGAGGATATCCATCCAGGACCTATGATCCAGGACCACAGCCACGACTCAAGATCCAGGGCTCGCGATCCAGGACAGAGGAGCGCAGGATCATCCATGACTCCGGATCCCGGCGTATATAGACACCAAAAGAAAGACATTTGGGGAAGCTGGGTTAATCGGAACATGAGAGTACACAGGTATAGACAGAGAGAAGGAAGAAGTAAGATGTCCCCCGACAAACTAAGCCTATATCAGCAAAACTAGGGGCTGGATCTAATCAGCCCTAACTATAAGCTATATCAAAAAGGAAGGTCTTAAGCGCACTCTTAAAAACGGATAGGGTGTCTGCCGCCCGAACACAAACTGGAAGCTGATTCCACAAATGTGGAGCTTGATAAGAAAAGGCTCTGGCTCCCATTGTACTTTTAGAGACTCTAGGAACAACCAACAACCCTGCATTCTTGGAACGCAATGCCCTAGTAGGACAGTAGGGTATAATGAGTTCTTTAAGGTAAGATGGCGCCTGCCCATTAAGGGCTTTGTAGGCGAGAAGAAGAATTTTAAATTCTATCCTGTGTTCTATAGGGAGCCAGTGTAAGGCAGCCAGAACAGGAGTAATGTGGTCCCTTTTCCTAACTCTGGTTAGTACACGAGCCGCAGCAGCAAAACTGTTATCTCTACCTTTTCAAAGGGAAACCCAAGCCTAAGAGCAAGTAGTTTTGCAACAATTATTACCTGCCCAAGAACACCAGTGCTAGAACATGTAACAACGAATGGAATGAAAATACCTCCATCAACCACCAACTCCCTACATTTGTGTTTGTTCTGCAGAAGAAGTGGTCACTCATTGGAGCAGTGTCCACACATCCTGAAGAAAACACACAGAGAAAGAATGGACTTCTTGAAAGGAAAAGGGGTGTGTTTTGGATGCCTAAAAATAGGACACATGAGCAAACACTGCCACAGTCGTTTGACATGTTATGTGTGCAATCAAAGTCATCCTGAAATACTCCACATTGAACAAAAAGGCAAAAGAGAGGAAGCAGAACACACAAAACAGAATGGGAAGCCAATGGAAAGTAATAGTGTCATCTCACCTCATACATGTGGTCACATTGGGGCCGGTGATGAAAACTCCATCTTCTCCATTGTACCAGTACAAGTAAAGAGCCACAAAGGGGACAAAGTGTTACAAACTTATGCATTTCTGGACCATGGAAGTTCATCCACCTTTTGCACAGAAAGTTTAATGAGGAGGCTAAACCTTACAGGACAAAGGACTAACATTCTCCTAAAGACAATGAATCAGAGAAAGATTGTGTCTAGTCATCATATCTCAGGTTTGGAAATATCGAGTCTGGACGAAAACAATTTCCTTCAACTATCCGATGTGTTTACACATAAAACCGTGCCTGTTTCCAAGCACAATATTCCTCTACAAGAAGATCTGGATACAAGCGGCCTTACTTAAAGGACATCAAAATTAATGAAATTGCTTCTGGCATTGACCTACTCATTGGGACAAATTCTCCTAAGGTATTGGAACCTTGGGAGCTGATCAATAGCCAAGGAGAAGGACCGTACGCTGCAAAGACCCTACTGGGGTGGGTCTTCTATGGTCCCCTAAAAGGAAGCAACGACAGCAGAGATGCTAATGGCCACCCTGCTGCTGCTGTTAATCGGATAGCCATGGTACACCTAGAGGAGCTATTGGTCAAACAATACAAGCATGATTTCAAGGAAAATACAAGCAAGGAAACAGAGGAAATGTCCAGAGAAGACAAACAATTCCTGAACATTATGAATCACTCTGCAAACATGTCAGACGCCAAAGAGGATGGCGATGTTGTAGCGGACGCCAAAGAGGATGGAGATGTTGTAGCAGACGCCGAAGAGGATGGAGATGTTGTAGCAGACGCCGAAGAGGATGGAGATGTTGTAGCAGACGCCAAAGAGGATGGCGATGTTGTAGCAGATGCCAAAGAGGATGGCGATGTTGTAGCGGACGCCAAAGAGGATGGAGATGTTGTAGCAGACGCCAAAGAGGATGGCGATGTTGTAGCAGATGCCAAAGGAGACAGTGATAGGGATGTTGAAGGCAAAACTGAGGCCCCCCAAGAAGAAGAAGATGATGAGGGTCGGGATTCAGGTGATTACTATGAAGAGGCAGACGACGAGCCTTTTGAAAGCCAGCCGACTTCAGACTCCTGTCACAGCATGCCTGACTTCACAGCAGATGTCGAGTTACACCAATCTGACGCAGTGCCTGAGGAAGAAGCCAAGCCTGTGGCCGAGAAAGTGAAGATGTCAGATGGACACTACTGCCTAGACTTGCCATTCAGACAAGAAAATCCCAGCTTGCCCAACAACAAACACGTTACTGAGCAGCTCATCTGCGATTTTGCTGCTATGGTAGCAGGGCACCGGCTGAACCCAAGTGACAGACCTGAAGGAGTGACTGACTCATCAATGCAGGAGCCCTATAAGGAGAGGCTTGGAATTGGGTGAAAATATAACCCACAGGTTCTCTCGGCGCTGGACGGGATGGCAACACTACTGCTTCAACCTAAGAACAGCAAAGACTGATGACCCTTAAAATAAGGGAGAAGAAAATAAACTAAAAATTATTTAAGAATTACATGCTAACACATACACACCATTTGTATAGCTCCTTTATTATTTATTGGTAATTGTTTTTGTTTTCATACTAAAGCCAATTAGGGGCCGGTGTGTAGGAGCCATTTTGTGGGTGTTGTTGGTGTGTCAGTTTATTTAAGTTATATGTATAGTGCAATATTATTTATGAACACTGGGTGGCGGGGTTTAGCTGCACCGGGTGTATATAAGGAGGTCATAGGTGACAGGAGAGGAGTGGACACAGTAGGAGAAGAGCATACCGATTCCACCAGCCCGGCAGATGCTCATAGAATCACGAGAACGCTAAATTAACCCTGGTATGTAAAGACGAATAAACATCATCAAAAACCACAACTAAGGACCGGAAAATCATCTGTTTGTGTCTGCGTCTGGATCACTTTTCAACCCTTCTGTGAAAGTAACGGCAAAAATATATAGGACATAGGAAAAGGAAATTGCCATTACAAGATGGATAGGTAGATGGATAGATAGATGGATGGATAGATTGATGGATAGATAGATGGATAGATAGATGGATAGGTAGATAGATAGATAGATAGGTAGATAGATAGATAGATGGATAGGTAGATAGATAAGTCAAGTGCTTGTGAGTTTGTGAATGCATTGACACTTGGATGAATGCATGTAAATGGTCACAGCTATTGCAAACGGTGCATAAGTGCAATGCTAAACATGTGGAGAACTCTTTTAAGGAATCACCAAATCATCATGAGGGGTTCTTGAATGTCTGCGAACACATTTCACGAAGATACATGCAGAGTTATTTCACTATTATTATTACATTACATTGCATTTAGCTGACGCTTTTATCCAAAGCGACTTACAATAAGTACATTCGACCAGGAAGACACAACCTTGAAGAAAACAGAATCATATAAGTACATCAGGTTTCATAGAGCCAAACATTTCAAGTGCTACTCAACTGGCTTTAGATAAGCCAGTCCTTTATTAGTATAAAAGTGCTTCGTTAATAGTTCTAACGCTCGAAGTGGAGTCGAAAGAGATGAGTTTTCAGTTTGCGCCGGAAGATGTGCAAGCTATCTGCTGTCCTGATGTCAATGGGGAGCTCATTCCACCATCTTGGAGCCAGGACAGCAAACCCACGTGTTTTCGCCGATGGGAACTTGGGTCCCCCTCGCAGCGAGGGCGCAACGAGTTGTTTGGCTGATGCAGAGCGTAGTGCACGCGCTGGGGTGTACGGTTTAACCATGTCCTGGATGTAGGAAGGGCCAGATCCATTCGCAGCACGGTAAGCAAGTACCAGTGTCTTGAAGTGGATTCTAGCAGTTACCGGAAGCCAGTGAAGGGAGCGGAGGAGCGGAGTGGTGTGGGAGAATTTAGGAAGGTTGAAGACCAGACGAGCCGCTGCATTCTGGATGAGCTGCAGAGGTCGGATGGCACATGCAGGTAGACCAGCCAGGAGGGAGTTGCAGTAGTCTAGGCGTGAGATGACGAGAGCCTGGACCAGAACCTGAGTCGCTTTCTGAGTCAGCTGGGGACGTATCTTCCTGATGTTGTAAAGCGTGTATCTGCAGCAACGGGTTGTAGCAGCGATGTTTGCAGTGAAGGACAGGTTGTTATCTAGGGTCACACCCAGATTCCTTGCAGTCTGAGTCGGGGAAACAACTGAGGTGCCGATGTTGATAGTCAGGTCAAGAGTGGGACAATCTTTTCCCGGGAGGAAGAGCAGCTCAGTCTTGTCAAGGTTGAGTTTGAGGTGATGAGCAGACATCCACTGAGAGATGTCAGCTAGACAAGCAGAGATGCGTGCAACGACCTGGGTCTCTGAGCGGGGAAAGGACAGAATTAATTGGGTGTCGTCAGCGTAGCAGTGGTAAGAAAAACCATGCGGGCTAATGACTGATCCGAGCGAGTTTGTGTACAGGGAGAAGAGGAGGGGACCAAGAACAGAGCCCTGAGGGACCCCTGTAGTTAATTGACAAGGGTCGGACTCAGACCCTCTCCAAGTCACCCTGTAGGTACGGTCTTTCAGGTATGAGGTGAGGAGGGAAAGTGCAGAGCCTGAAACTCCAAGTTTTTGGAGAGTGCGAAGGAGGATCTGATGATTCACCGTGTCGAATGCAGCAGACAGGTCCAACAGGATGATGACAGAGGAGAGGGATGCAGTTTGGCAGTGTGCAGTTCCTCCGTGACAGCAAGGAGGGCAGTTTCTGTGGAGTGACCTGCCTTGAAACCAGACTGGTGCGGATCCAGAAGGTTGTTCTGATTGAGATAACAGGAGAGTTGTTTAAAGACAGCGCGTTCAAGTGATTTAGACAGGAACGGGAGGAGAGAGACAGGCCTGTAGTTTATAACATCAGACGTTATAACATTTCACCATGAAACTCATCACATGCACGACAAAAACTCAAGACCTTGCCCAGTTTGTGTCTCATATCTAGTCAGAATGTTTCTCTACTCCTGATATGAGACACAATCACTTCAGAAGTCACTGCAGTGAGACATCAGGTCTTGTTTTTAGACGATGCATCATCTTGTTCAGTCAAAACATCTTATTTTGAGTCGTATCTCTGATGAAACACATATCCTTGTACATATTTATTAAAAGATCACCAACTGACATCAGAACACAGAAAACCTTTGAGCATTAGCGGCTTATTTTGTAACAACATGTCCTGATTCTGGTCAAATGTAGTTCAAAATGAGTTTTCCAGCTAATTACAAGATGTGATTTATCTAAATATCCCTTCTTAGTTCAAGTTCTCTCACCAAGCTAATGTTCACTTGTTCTATTGGCAGATTGATGCACTTATTTCAAGTGAAAACAGCT
>NW_022990913.1:0-112500 GCF_902827175.1 Gymnodraco acuticeps
GGCCCTGCCGATTGTCTGAGATGTTTGAAAGCGTTTATTCCCGACCCATTCTGGTCGTCTGGATTCTTCCTCAGCTTCGTTATATCTGGCACGTCGAGGGTCACCACTTGTTAGAGATTTAAAGGATATCTGGTCCGCTTTTCAAATCTCCGCGTGTCCCTATCAAGCTGGTTATAATACAGGAAGGAATCCAGAGCTACCAAGTAACCGTTAAACAATAATCTACTTTAATGGTAATATGACAATGCAATACAATCATTACAATACAACATAATATATTACAATTATATTGTAATGTTTAAGGAGTATGCCGGCCCACTCCTGCCCTGGTTCGCGTGCTGCGGAGATCCTTCCGGTCCTGGCAGCATGTGAAGAGAGACCGAACGTCAGGGATCTCCAGGAGATATACCAGAATAAGAAGGAGGGGTTAGGGGTTAGGTCAGCTGGTCATCTTTTCAGGTCATCTCATTGGGAGACGCAACGCTGGCCAGCAGAAAACCAAACAGGCTCACTTTCCAACAAAAGGTCTCAAGGCCTGCATACGTACACCTCCCCCACAGAGCAATAAAACCCTGTTTACTCCAACCAGCCCAGAATGTTTATAGCCATTTTTAGTCCTTACATTTATGAAAGGATAAAACAGAGAAATCAATATAAAACACAAACACAGGTATTGTTTGAACAGTATTCACTTAACTGCTACTATTGATAACCACCAGAGAAACCCAAGGGACCTCTCTTAATATCTATCTGGAATTTGCAACAAGACTTTCTGCCATTTCAAATGTAACACACTTCTTAAATATCAGATGATAATACTCTACAAGGCCTAGGTAATGTTCATAGGATTTCATAATTACACTTCACACACTTTTCTAGTAATTATTTCATAAGCAGCTTTATAGGTTGCTTGCTTATTAATATGTGTTTTTTTTATAGTGGTTTATAGTGGTTGCAGTGGTTTTATAGCTCATCCCCCAAGTCAAAAGGACAGATAACAAGGCATGTACACCGGCAGCATAAATAAGTTTACAGTGAACGTACCATTGTTATCAGAGTCCTCGGCATCCGCGGCGTAACTGCGGCTAGTATCCGCCTTAGCAGCCCCGGCATCGGCAGTGGAGCTCAGGCTCCCCTCATCAGGCGACTTATCCACCTCTTCCTCCGCATAGGACTCGACCACATCTACGGGGCTCACTATGGGTCTTGTGTTTAAGATACTGTCGAGATCCTCATACCAAATAAATGTCTCTTTGATACTTGGGGAGCTGCCGCTCTTCTGCAGCGCGTCGCGCACTTTTATGTATTGTTGTCGTAGTTTCTTCACCTTTATACGACACTGTTCAACACTCCGGTTAAATCCTAGTTGCTTCAGTCTGTCGCTAAAGATTTTGAACACCTCCGCGTTTTTAAGAACCTTCTCCAGCAGTTGAGAAATGTTCTCCTCTGCCCAGATATCCAGAAGGCATCTCTGTTCCTCATAGCTCCACGTTTGTCCCTGCCGCTCATTTTCCCACCATTTGCAATCCTCTCCTCCACAACAAGAAATGACGCGCAAATACTACGCTATGTTTTGGTGCGGATTGCGTTCACACCAGCAATGAACCGCTCCAGAGTTCGCAAGAAAGCTTTCCGAGACCACCTATTTTAGCGGACCAGAGTCCGGTTGTTTAGTTCACTTAAGAGGTCTCGGACTGCGTTCACACCGACCCAAATGAACCGCACCAAGCGGCCAAACGCACCAGGGTTCGATTCAACCGGACTATACAAGGCAGGTGTGAACGCACCCTTAAAGTTTTAGTTTAAAATAGAGATACTTTTTAAATATTGTTCTATAATGATTAAATGTCAGTGAATAACAAAATGTTTAATTATATAACTTTTACATCTCATTTAAAAAAGGTGGTTGCTAACTTGATCAGTGGCATACTGTGACAATAACTGGGACTTCAGCTCAGCCACACTTAGCAGACAGACCAAAAAAGTGTCAACACGGCAAAATATTTAGCTATGGATAAACGGCATACTGTGACAACAGCAGCTGGCTATGGAGTGCAACTGTTGCATGAAATGACGGCAACCACCACACAATTACATTACAATTATAAATATATTAATTTAGAGTTTGTCTTTAACTGTGTGAGACTACTACTGATACTCTCATGGAGCACTAGATAATTGTCTGTTTGGAAGCTGCTTTAATATATTAATGTGAGTCAAAAGTACATTTTACACATATATTCCTGCTTACATGATGTAGTGGGACATCCTGATATTTTTAAGTTGAAAGTGCAATATCCAAATTGCAAGAAGCTGCAATTATTATTTTTCAGCTAAATTTGAGAATACAAAATTATTTCCTTTTTCTTCAGTAAAATCTGGACTTTCACTCACTCTAGATCTAATCAATTACAGGTGGCAGCCATCTGTAATTTAAGTTACTTTGAAAAAAACAAATGGTGACAGCACTTAATTGTCTAAAGCTAACTGTGAGTGACGTGCACTGATACATTTTTGAGGAAATATAATCTATCTAACAATCTATGTAAGCACTGAAAGCATCTGAAGCAGAAATACAGAACTTATTTATCTATGTCATTGTATGCCAACCTGAACAATCTTTGAATTGCATTCTGCAAAACTGACAAGACGAAATGCAAAACATGGACATTTCCTCGCGATAGGACTCGGAATGGTGAAACCAATTTGTGTCCACACCTGTAATAAGAAAGTATAAAACAATAAGCCTAAGGTTTAATTTAGCAAGCTTATTGAAATTGAATTTGTAAAATACAATATTTCTTACTCAATATCCACAAAAAGTGTGCCTTTTTCCGGAAAGCGTCCTGGCTGACGGTATTTCTTACTTTCCAACAAACCAGAGAAAGCGTCAAATATGCCATGTCTCCAGCGTCAAGAACTACCTCCAAAAGAATGCTCTGCAGCAATTCTTGCGGTAGCTATGGACATATTTTTTCAAGAACCAGGTTAACAACAGAACTGAATTTCAAAACAAATATTTGTGTATATTTATATATTGATATGCTCCTTCTTCATAACCAACCAAGAGAAGTGGTTATCTTAAGAATCCAGCAACATGTCTTTCTTGTGTCCACCATATTTTTTGGGCGCTCAGCTCTTTTATTGAATCCAACCACTTAAAAACACAAAAACAACCAGAAGATGATGCAGGGCTGGCTAAACTTTACTCTAGTTATGGTTGGGCTGATGGACAATGACATCGTGCATCAGCCATGTATGACAGCCATCGCCGTTGGATACCTGACCATCATCACATCATGAGTTAATAAGGCGCCCTCCCCTCCCTGCCCCACAAGAACGGGTAGAGTTTCCGTTTCGGAACAGTTAACTGCGGTACTCACATTACTTTAAACAGCCATAAAGTGGGAGGATAAGCTCAGGTTGATGTATAATAGTTAAACAGCTGACTCCATTATTGTAACACGTATTACAGCAGAAATAAACAAAAAAGCATTGGTAAATGAAGCGCAGAGTTTAGTTTGAGCCGTGGTCCCGGAGCTGATCAAGCACCGCCGCAGAGGACATCGTCTATGTCCAGTTGGGTACACATCGCCCAATTGTAACTTGAACATTTGTTAAAATTAAAGACTTAATGCATACTAAAAGTATTTATTGAGCTGTAAAATACATTGTACGACTGTACTTCAACACCAGACTGCATTCGTTCCCTTAATGATCCCCTTGATGATAACACGCTAAGGCATGTAGCGACACTCCCTCACTAATTAAGTTTAATGTACTTTAAGTGCATGAGCAAATCCGTTTCAGTTTAGTGTTTTCAGTATGAACACAAACAGTCTGACAGCACCTGCTAATGCAGGTTAGCCCTGTTCACTAGCTGTTCCTTCTACATGATCAATGGTCAGTCTGTCACATATAATTCACTGTAGTCCTACCTCCTTACTTCCCAAGTCAGACACTGTGTAGGTGGCCAACGTACCTCTCTTTGCAGTCTTTCCTTTTGTCTTCTTCGCTTTTTTTCCTCTTTTTTTCTTGCCGTATTTGTTTTTCTTGTTCTTCTTCTTCTTACTCTTCCTCTTCTTCCCTCTGTCTGACGATGAGGAGGAGGAACTGGAGGAATTGGAGGAGGTGGAGGATGAAGAGGAGTTGCCTGCCCCTATTTGGTCACCTTCAGAAGTAACTGGTGCCTTAACTGATGCCATTTTTAGAAGGGCCAAAGCTGAAACAAACAAGAGGATTAGAAGATAACTATTGTTACCACTAAGGGTCAGAACATTTACAATAATCTTTAAACCTTATATTGTGTGTTCAGAGTTTCACGCAGATCGGTGAAATTCATATAGTGTTTTTCACTACATTTGAAATAGTGAAATATATCGTGACCTGAAATGTTAGGTAAGTGAAACAATTTGTTCTTTAGGATTTATGGAATATGTGAGATAATTTTCATGACTCTAGTTCAAACGGGGCATGTGATATGCCTGTTCCAAGTTTCCCCCGAACAAACGGACTCAACATATTTTAACAAGTGACTGTTCTTTCCCTCTCAATCCAACCCTCTACTGTCGGTTGATAAGTGAGAGAAGTGAGCTGGAGCCTGATCTGTCAAGTTCCACCCCACCATTTGGTGCTGTCCGTCCTATATGCTTGTCATGATATGTTGGCAGTGAAATGACTGAATTGCTGATGCAACTAGTCATCTCAAAAGCTATCAGATGCCAATAAGTAATTATTTAATCATTATTGATTTGCTTACCCTCAGCCAGCTGTATCCTCAGATAGTCCCTTTCGCTTTCAACAGTTAATAATTTGTCCTTTGAAGCATCTAGCCCTATTTTCAAGGCATTATTATCTCTGTTTCTGCGCTTCAGAGCTGCTATGGCTGTGGGAGCTGCAGAAACATCTGTAATGACAAAAACGGCAAAAAAAACAACATTATCTTTTCTGTAGTTATTACACAAATAGTATGTATAGGCTCCAAGCCTTTGTTTAGCGTTTTCAAAAAATGTACAATAAAATGTCAAAATTATAGATCTAGGACCGCCTGTATTGTCGTGAAGTTGCAGACATGTCATTGATCACATTTAATAGAGACTGTTGAATTCTATATTGGGACTTGCAACTGCATTTAAACACTGCAAAACCTATGATAATACATTACAAAACATTACTATATTCACTTCAAGGCAACTGTAAGATCATTGATTCTGACAGGGGCTTCACAAGTAATTGCAAAAAAGACTTCAACTTTTAATATGCACTCACTCACCACAGAAGTAAAATGGGCTCTAGTACATTTGCACAAGCGTTTACATTTTCGTTATGTAATATTTTCTTGTTCTAGTTATTGTGCGATATTATATATATATATATATATAAAGATAACACAATCAAAAAACAGTAACCGTAGATAAAATGTAAATGTAATGCAATGTCACAACACAACCTAACCTTTAGTTGATGCTTTAATAGTAGACTGCTGTCCTGTGAATGCATCCGAGTCAGACCCATCACTGCAGTGCACTACAGCTTTAAGAGGGGAGACAGAAAGTTCATAAATTAGAAATAGTGTTGACAAAATGGTACATATAGCGATAGGGAATATTTGAAATTGTGTAAAGGTCCAAAATGCCAAATTAGACCAAAAAAACATGGATGTCGTCCAAACCACTATCTGCCCCCCTGACCTCTACCACCAACAAAGGTATGGCAAAGCACAGTGGAAGAATCTCCTCAACACAGGAGATAACAAGGGGCTTCACTTTGTGCATGTGACATCTTTAATCCACTATACGTTTACATATTGTTTTTTTTACTGCTATCTGCTAAGCAACTACTTATTAGTACACCATCTGAGACTGAGTGGATCCTTAAAGTATGCTTAACATTTGAAAGCAAACACTTACCCATTTCCTTTGCCACAGTGTGGGAGCTGCATGGCTCTTCCTCAGACTGACCAGCCAATATTTATCCGCTGTAAGATTATGGAGCACAGAAAGAGTTGTTGATGTAGAGAGCATTACTATATGGAAGTATGTTTTTTTTTTTTTCAGCTATATTATAACTTCATTGGAACTATTTCAAAATTGGATATCTGAAAAGCAACTCTTGAATGAATGTATGAATGTACTGTTTTTAATTATATTTCATTACATATCGCCCAATGCTGTGTTAAAATCAAAATACTCTCGTTTCTAGCGCCCTAATGTCATTTACTTATTTAAGAGTTAAGATAAAACGTTAAACCTTCGTAATTGAGATATTTCAGTTTATTTGACGATTTAACTAATTTAACCCATAACAACCCAGACCCATTTCTACTTTTGGGGAAATTAAGGGGAACATAATTTAGACTAAATAGACCACATTTCTGACAATGTGACATTGAACTTTAATGGTAAAGTAACTCTTATTTATAACTTAATTAATGAGGAGGATTTTTTGATTTAAATTTGTTTTAACATTCTTTGAATTGAAGAATAAAGAATATATTAACTAAATATAATTGGATCACCTAAATTAACTGAGCAGATCATACTCATATTTCTAATTGTGACATAGGTGTTACTCCAGATTTACTGTGAAAGTTTAAGGTTAATGTCCCGATGTGACATCAGTGTCACAGCGATATTTATCTAATTTGTTTCATATCAATTTGATCAAGAAATGTTAACAGGTTCAATGTAACAAAGTACATGTTATGTAAGCATTTTAATTCTTAAATGGCTTGATTTGTACCTTTAGCAACCAAAAACAAGCCTCTGAAATGTACCTAGTTCTGTCACATGTCTTAGCCCGGCACATGACCCACCAGACTTTTCAGGGTGTGTCACTTAAGGACGCACCTCCGCCAAAAAAAGAGCACCGGGTCATTTGAAACAAAGCGCATTTGCGTACACACACACAGAGAGAGAGGAAGAGAGAGAGAGAGAGAGGAGAGAGAGAGAGAGAGAGAGAGAGAGAGAGAGAGAGAGAGAGAGAGAGAGAGAGAATGAGAGAGAGAGAAGAGCTAGCGAGCGGAGAGAGAGAGAAGAGCTAGCGAGAGAGAGAGAGAGAGAAAAGTAGATAGATATTTGCGAGTTGCATATGAACCATGATATGAACTCAGGGTCGGCCCGTAGCACTGGCTAGATGTTCGCCTAGGGCGCCAGATCTGTGGAGGCGCTGCGCTGGCAGTTCTGGGAGGGAAAAAACATTTTGACCGTTGGTGGCTCATCCTAATTTTCGGCCTTGATGTAACAAACACCCTTTTCACACGTTTCATTTACCCTGTACAATGGGCGCTGTAAGTGATGAAAATGGGGGATGTTGGCTTATTCTGGCGCCCGCAGCTCACAGCCAAAATGCGAGGGAGAGAGGGAGGGTGCACCGGTACCAGCGCTGTTGTTATTAGAATCTGGTGCCGTGCTAGCTGCTCTAACGAATATAAGAAGAAGATGTTTCTACAATAATGTGGAGGGAGAGTCCTCTCCAGTCAGACTGAGAGGCAGATACTACAGCTCAGTGAGGTGAAGGACTCTTAGTCTAAGTTCAAACGGTTTGGTCACAATTTATGTAAACACATATTTCCAAGGCACTCCTTTATAATTATTGGGATAAACAGGTTTCAAATCATTCCAATGTATAAGACAGTAACCAAAAATATCCTTTAAAACTGGAGAGATAAAAAAAAATGCATAAATAAATAAATGTTAAGGTAAAATAAGATATGAATGAACAACACAAATAAAATAAGTTACATTCATTTATTATTGGCTATGGTAGGTTATTGGTTATGTTCACATACTTATTTGATTACATCCACTTGTCTAAGATGACAACAGAGACTTTCAACCCAAAACCAGCTGTTGACTTGTGGATGCAAGCAGCTAATAACAGACTCAACCAGAGAGAAAGAAGTAGGCCTACATCATCAGCTACCATGTCTGACAGAGAGGAAGACAGTGAGGAGAACAGTCAGGAGGGTAGTGATGACAGCTTGTAGGATTACTGGTCGTGCTAATGTTGTCTTGTGTTCACCTCTGCATGTGTGTTCTGTGTTCACCTCTGCATGTGTGTTCAGTGCCGTGTGTCTGGTAAATAAAGTCAAGACCCCCTCAAAAGTTACGGTTTATTTCATTTTAAGGATGAGCACCAAGCAACATCTCCAGGTGCTCCTTTGAGAACCAGGGCAAAAAAGTTATGTGCACCCCTGTGTATAAGGAACTTTACAAAACATTTAAATGTCATGTAAGCGCTTTGAGCTCCAGCAAGGGGCTTTATAAATGTAATGTATTATTATTATTATTATTATTATGTAACACGTGGGTCCTCGTGGTTTAGCTAGCAACCTCAAATCAGATAGCACAGAACAAAAAGTGTAATAACATATGTCAATTGAGATGATTTCGCGATGCAGTGTTACTGATTTCTGAAATGACAAAAATAAATGTCAATTCATACTTACATTCTGACACTAAACGCTTAGGGGGCCCTCTTTCGCTTGCTTCTCCTCGAGTCCATTTTCAGTTCTAAGCGTGTAGACTAGAGCATAGACTGTAGTGTACATATAAGATGGAGAGGTTGAGTTGTATCACTAGCCGAGATGCACGTGACAGGCTCATGGCCAATCGTAGCACTTGAATGCTATGAAGGGGCGTGTCTTGCATAGTGCTCCAGCCGGATCCCGATTTGCAGCGTATTAACACTTTATTACGGTTTTAATATTTTAATTGTATATCAGTGAATATAAAGAAGCTGTGCTTTGTCAATTGAACAAGGAAGATGAAATACCTGATTCAAAACATCAAAACTATTGGTTTGAATCGTGTGAACAAGAAATGAGGATCAGGGTGCTAGGGCGCTAGTGCGCTCAGCGGAGTTCCACTTCCGGTCTGGCCCAGCGGCAGCACATCTTGAACTACGCTGGGTGTTAGGTTTTGTGGACGGGCCGGGGCCGCAGTAACGCCGCAGTCAGGTTATAGGTTATCATGATGACACTGCACACCAAAGTACTCAGTACTATTGAAAGAAGACAGACTTTTAAAAAAAAAGAAAAAATTAATTGAATGGCTAATGAAAAAGGAATTCCTTCAAGGAAAAATGAAATGCAAACTCTGCAAAAAGAGGATGAAACTGGAGAAACACTCAAACGTCGACGGACTGCAGTGGTAGGCTAAGTCGTACATTTTTAGCACGGGTTTTAATGATGACTTCCTCTGTTTACTGATATGTAATGTTACAAAGACAAGTTCTTTATCAGGAAAAAAGGACTAGGAATTTACGATTTGTCTTTTGTAGGAAGTGCCGACGTAAAAAAACACCGAGGGAAAACGACGAAGAAATCAGTGAGGTCTTTGTCCCTGTTTCAGAGGAGCAAATTGTCCTTGTTCAGCTGGATGAAATACATTTACAGGTAATATTAATTCATCAATAATATCAGTCATTTCCTCAAAGCACAGCAAATGAAAGCCTGTAAGTATTACGTTTATTTTAAGCATGTTGACTGTTGTTTAACATTACCGATATCTAAATGCTAATTTCAGTTAGTGCGTCAATGACGTTATCCATTATATGTTAGCATTGAGCTAGCGGACCAAGCGCTAGTTATTTGGCAATTCACAATGCAGGCTGCTTGGAGGTGTGGCGGGGCACAATGGCGCCGCTTTCACACCAAGCCCCCAGGAAGTGCGCCGGACTCTGAGGAGAACATTCGAGAGTTATTTCCCTCGGCATTATGAACGCGCATCCAACCCACGGGACCGCGCCGCCCGGCACCTTCATGTTACGTGTTCTGTACTACATGCGTTTTACCCTTAACCATAGACTGTATATATAAAGGTTTTACCTTTACCCATGGATGCACAATAAGAACGGACCCGTATCGCCTTGCCGTTCGGGTGTTCAGAGCAGAGCTCCCTGTTGGAGCGGCAGAGCGTGATGTGAACAGAAAAATGTTTCTGTCGCAATATTATTTAAAGAATCGTTGAGCTAGCTAACTAGCATACATTGTCACTATCTGCTAACATTAGCTTTAGCTTTCGTTTTCTAATAGTTTTTCTCATAGGCTATAAACAGAATAGATCTTGTACTTGAGTAAAAGTAGAAATACTCAGATATTGTACTTGAGTAAAACAGAAGTACTCAGATATTGCACTTGACTATAAGTACTCAGATCTTGTATTAGAGTAAAAGTAGAAGTACCAGAGTGTACGAATACTCTGTTACAGTAAAATTCCTGCATTCAAAATGTTCCTCAACCAAAAATGGGTTCAGAACGTTACAATGTGTAATTATTCTAATAGCTTAAAAATACATGTGTAGATGCTCTGATACAGGGAAACTTGATAGATCAAATTAATTAGCAACATTGAAATATTCTGTTTCATCTTGAGTAATAACAAATGTCTAATGTGAATTATAATTATACATTAGCCACTGGTGCTGAATGCGTTCTTCTTCATATGCTTTTGTTCATATTTAGTAATTCTATATTGATCTTTAACAGATTTTCCCAGGGACTGCAGCTAAGGCAAATTGACTTGCTGCAGGATGGCGTGGCAGGAAGCAGTCGCACGCTGTCAAAAATGTGCCTGAAGTTGAGGAAGGTCTGCAAGAGTGCAATCAAGAGGAGAGAAAGGAGGAGAAAGCAGAGACTTGGAGGACCAAACAAATGTGTCATGCTGGACGAAAGCAACTTCTACCACAAAAGGAAGGTGTGTATAAACTACAGAGCCTTAGCCTTTGGCCTCACTAAAACTAAAACCTTTGTTTTTCAAGGTGAAATAACAACATATATTTTAAGGTCAGAGATTAACAATGAATGAGCAAAGTAATGTAATTTTATAATTGTGTCATTCACACCCTTGTGACTGGCGAGACAAAGTATACATTAGAGAGAGCCAGCTCCACAGTGTATACACAGTCAATAACAGAAAAAAAAGAATTTAGAAGCTAAGAATTATCTCATCCAATCAGATCATTAAAGATGGGGTAGGTAAGTTTCAGAAACCGGCATCGAGATACACTTTTTGTTATATTCCATGGAATGCTCTTAACATCCCGATAGCAATGAATATCTTAAGTGCTTTGACAATAAATTTAAAAAAAATGTCTCTGTAGAAAGCCGTAATACTGTAAAAAGTACAACCAATCCGTTTAGCCCTGGATGGCCTACCTGCCTGTCAGCCTTCCATCGGGGCACAAACTTATCTCGTGCCCTCATTGGTCATGTGCGCGTTCGTGTGTGTTGGAGGAGGGGCTCTGTAAGGAAGTGGCAGATTTTCTCCGGTTGTGTATTTTCAAATTCTAGCGATCTCGAGCCGGTTTCTCAAACTTACCTACCCCACCTTTAAGGAAATAATCCTTATTCTTACTTTTTATTACTAACATTTTAAAAGTGCATTAATCTTATTTATATATCATCTAATTACAATCTCTATCTTACATTTTCATGTTTCTTGCAGCAAAATAAGCAAACTTTAACTTAATAAAATTAAACAGCCTTTTCTGTTGTACCACTACATTTAAAAAAATTCTCTTCTTTTTTGAGAAAGGGAGTGAATATTTTTAAATTGTAAAATAAAGCAAATAAACACATTTCACTTTGTTTATCAATTGAAATTCCTGATGTTTATTTTTATATAACTGTGTTGTCCTTTTTCACTGCTTTATTACAGTATGGTAGGGAAAGATTCGGTCCTACGTGGAGGAGGAGAAAATGGGTCTTTGGAATGCTGGGCATCAGAGGAAAAGGAGAAGACCTATCCTGAGGCTGGTGATGAAACAAAGATCACGGCGCCACTTAATTCCTCTGGTCACAAAATACGTTCGCCAAGGGACCACGGTGATAACGGACATGTGGAGGGCATACACCACTGCAATCGCAGAAAGTGGCTTTGTCCATTTCTCTGTGAACCACAGCCGGTCATTTGTGAACCCAGACACAGGAGCCCACACCCAAAACATTGAGCGGGCTTGGTCAACGTACAAGTCACAGGTCTGGAGACTGCGAGGAAACCGCACAGTGAAGACTCTGAAGAGTCATCTTGCTTTCATCGAGTGGACACATTGGCTGGCAAATGAACACAAAGATGGTCCCTTAGGCAGATTGCTGCATGACATACGCCACTTTTGCAAGTTCTGATGCAACCTTGTTTTCATTATTAGTGTCCTTTGGATTGTTGTTTAAATAAAAAAAATGTAATTGAGTGCACAGGGTTTGTTTATTTGTTTACTGCTTAACGAATGGTAAAGTAATCATTAGGTAATGGGTAACTACTGTTTTTGATGCATACTTTACTTGAGGGGACACACACTGCTCAACGAATGGTTTAAGTAGGCATAGGGTAATGGGTACTACTGTTTTTTGATGCATTACTTACTTGAGGGGACACACAATGCTTAACGAATGGTTAAGTAGGCATTAGGTAATGGGTAACTACTGTCTTTGATGCATTACTTTACTTGAGGGGACACACAATGCTTAACGAATGGTTAAGTAGGCATTAGGTAATGGGTAACTACTGTTTTTGATGCATTACTTTACTTGAGGGGACACACAATGCTTAACGAATGGTTAAGTAGGCATTAGGTAATGGGTAACTACTGTTTTTGATGCATTACTTTACTTGAGGACACACACAATGCTTAACGAATGGTTAAGTAGGCATTAGGTAATGGGTAACTACTGTTTTTGATGCATTACTTTACTTGAGGGGACACACAATGCTTAACGAATGGTTAAGTAGGCATTAGGTAATGGGTAACTACTGTTTTTGATGCATTACTTTACTTGAGGGGACACACAATGCTTAACGAATGGTTAAGTAAGCATTACTTAATGGGTAACTACTGTTTTAGTAACGGTAAGGTAATCATTAGGTAATGGGTAACTACTGTTTTTCATGCATTACTTTACTTGAGGGGACACACACTGCTTAACGAATGGTAAAGTAAGCATTACTTAATGGGTAACTACTGTTTTAGTAACGGTAAGGTAATCATTAGGTAATGGGTAACTACTGTTTTTGTTTGCGTTCCTTGAGTTTACCGTACCCAAACGGCCTAAGTAATGGTAAGGTAAATTGGATCCACCTCCACCAGTTGATCCAGGGTGGGACCCAAGCCAGCCGAAGATGGCAGGTTTAAATGTGCCCTGCTGCAGCGGACCATTGCTTCAATCAAAGTCTCCCAGGAACTCCTCATAAAGTAACCATTAACGAATGATTCATTAATACAGTACCCCAGTCTGTTTACCAGTAACTAAGCATTAGTTCACTCAGGAACTCCTCATTAAGTAACCATTAACGAATGATTCGTTAATACAGTACCCCCCAGTCTGTTTACCAGTAACTAACCATAAGTTCACTGAGGAACTACTCATTAACTAACCATTAACGAATGATTCGTTAATACAGTACCCCCCAGTCTGTTTACCAGTAACTAACCATCAGTTCCTCAATCGCAGTCACTGAGGAACTACTCATTAACTAACCATTAACTATCTAGTAGTTCCTCAGTAACTAAGCAGTAACTAAGCACATTTTGTGTACCTTATTGTAAAGTGTTACCATTAAAAACTACCCGACGCAGTCCTCTATTGATGTTGTTGTGAGCAGAGTTGGGTGTAACGCGTTACTGTAATAATATTACTTGTGTTGGTAACGGAGTAGTGTAACGCGTTACTTTTATAATTTAGTAATCACACTACAGTTACTAACATTGCCCCGACACGCGTTACTTCGTTACTTTTATAAAATAATCACACTCACTGACAGACAAGAGGGGTTTCCGCCGCAGGTTTATTTACATGTAGGCCTATGTAATCTGCGCGACTTGCGAGACCACATCTCCACGTGCAGTGCTGCATAAACATGGCTGAGTCTTTTCATCTGTAAACTCCCTCAACGGGGCAGCTCGCTCTCTTTTGTTGATCGCCCTCTCACGGGTGAACAGTCAATGTCCCGCTTCATTGTAGGAATTCTGCCATGTCTCTACCACTTTAGTTTGACCATCTCTGTTACTAAGTTATGGAATACTAAATAAATAAGTAATTAGATACCTTACCGTTATGCGCTCATAAAGAATGATAAGAATAATGCGTCTTGAACTGGTTTCATTAATTAGTGTCTTGACGTTTCACAGACTGTTAGCTTGTTGTGTGGCTGGTAGCCTATTTGAGAGCATATAAAAAGAAAGACTTGTGTTATGTCTTCCTTAATGCAATAGTAATTGGGGGTGCAAGTGGAGTCTCGCAGAGGCAAAACTGTGGCGCGCACACTGTAGGTGCACCGCAGTCTGCGTGATCTGCCTGTAGGGAGGGGCGGGTCGGCCCTGCGAGTAAAGTAACGAGTTACTTTATGTAGAGAGTAACAAAGTAGTGTAATATATTACTTTTTTTTAAAGTAATATGTAATATGTAATATATAACTTTTTTTTAGTAACGACCCCATCTCTGGTTGTGAGCGTCGTTGCGGAGAAAATCAGCAACGTAAAATGCCGTGTGGGTCATAAGAAGGCACGTAAACGGTTACGTCATGACGCAAACGATGACGCAATAACGCAATAATTCACCTTTGAACCTGCATCTGTAACAATGAGTGGAACAAAGAAAAGAAAAGTCAACATTGAGTGCCGAGTGTATAATGAGGAGTGGACTGCTAAATATTTTGTTACCGATCTGCTGGCCCGGCCCGTCTGTCAAATTTAAAACTCATAGTGGCCCCCGAGCCAAAAAGTTTGCCCACCCCTGCTTTAGAGAATTTGACACCCGGAAGTCAGTATTCTCTCCGCTTCGCTTGATAAACCCTGTGATAGTCCTCAAGCTCTGTGATTGGAGAGTGTGCACCGAGGGTTACGCCGAGCGTCGAACAACACTTTGAAATGGGATGGAACCACGGCAGACTGTCCAAAATTGGATTTGAACGGGTCCACCCTGTCCCCCCCTCCCCCACGCCGTCCCCAGAACTACACATGCTGGCTATTGTGTGTTTTGCAACATGTTCTCTATCTATGGCACGTCTCTGCTGGGAATTGTAGTTTTAAAAGACGTTTTCGTATTTCCCATAATAAGAAGTTGCCAGTATTAAACTGTGTACATCCCTGGAGGTTTAGGGGATAGGAAACACTCACATTTAAAACATATAATTAATAAATGGGTGAAAATTGCTTGTGCCCATAATGGGCAGCATTAATATATACCCACATGCCAGCTAAGGTCAGAAGAGCTTTATTTAACAGCTGGTCTTATGTCTGTGACCCCTCCTGTTGTTAATTGATGAGCCTGAAACATGCACTTGTCAAGGTTCAGAGGCACATATGGCAGTATCCATCGATCATCTTAAAATAAGATATACTTTATTGATCCCAAGCTGGAAACATTTGCGTTACATCAGCATGTGTAACAGTTGTAAATATGCAGTGGTGTTTATTTGTAAATCATTTAGTATATTCACACAAATTCTGTGTTTTATATTGAATAATTCTGTGTTCTTTATTTATTGAATGTTCAACACCTGACAAGGTCGGAGATGAAAAACTTGTGTCGCAGGTTCCTCAACAGTGCATTACAAGACATCTATCAATATGTGTGTATACCTCCACCATTAAACTGTTGTATTCTGCACATTTCTTATAATATCTACATACATCTTATAAGAGTATAATACGTATAATATCAGTTAAAATAAGTGCTTAAACATACAGTAGTTAACATTGCAGGAAAGCAATATATTAGTACTTTGTCAGGCTTAATATTTATACCCCCAAAGCTTTTTTCTTATTCAAATTAAGACCTTAACCTAAAGTATTCTTTAATGTTTAAATAAAGCCTTATTAGTTTGTCTGTCTGTGTCTCCTATTAATATCTAATAATACAAATAATACATTTCAATAACGTGCTTTAACCACCAGGTGTCCCTTTCTATCAGCTGTGCGCCGTTATGGTGTAAATATACCAATATACCGATTGGATCAAATATAAAAGTCAGCTGAATTAGTATTGATACTGCAAGGAGACTTATATTGTGTGAAGAGAAATTGAAGATTTTGTTTAATTGTTGATATATTTATGATCCACGTCACATATTCTGTTTTGGTGGCAGTTGTTCCTATTTGTCTAGAAGTCTTCTCAGCAGGGCTCTATAAATAGCGAACTACGGCAGATATGTAATATTTAATGCAGCCGAACCGTGTATTACAATGCCGTTATGTGATGACCTCCAAAGAGAAAAGCAAGCAAACTCGGAATAAAGTATTATTTTATTTTTAAAAAATGTTTGCGGATTTCACATCAACAGGAAGTCCGGTTAACTAAAATGTCCGTGCGGAACAATACCCCAACCCATAGATCCGTGGGTGAATAATGTCAATCACCACATTACACACATCCCTTCACATTTAAATTGAAATGTACATTGAAGTATTTCGTGAGGCCTTCTAAAATGTTTTAAAATATAATTAGGGTTGTAGTTGAAGAGTTTGTAACGGACAACGGCACGTCCATTAATTCCACAACCACACACATGGATTAACATCGATTTAATACATTAATGTAGCCTTTGTTTCTGCTAAAAGAGGTGTCGACCAGCTGGGGCAACAAGAACATCGGCGAAATCGAGTGTGACTATTAAAAAATAAATAATTATTATATTAATATTGACAATAACAACCGACCGTCGGGGAGCGTTCTCATGGCGTCTATTATCAACGCTATGGGAGTTCTATGAAGGTCTATGGGACGCCCTGCCCGTTGAAAACTGACTCTCAAGGGGCACCCTGTCCGTAATGGAGTGACGGGGAGGGGCCCTGACCGTCCGTCAACATGTGACGGGTTGAGAGTGAGAACGTGTTGAAACACATGCACATTCCCTACTGAGAACCTTTCAGTAAAATGTTTTCAGTACTGTGTGTGCGAGCTGCGAGGTGTTCAGTAGTGAATGTGAGAGGATTTCAATAGTGTGTGTGTGAGGTACATTTTCAGTTGTGTGTGTGTGTGAGGTTAATTTCCAGTTGCGTGTGTGTGAGGTACATTTTTAGTAGTATGTGTGCAAGGTTTAATTTTCAGTTGTGTGTGTGTGAGGTGTTCAGTTGTGAATGTGAGAGTATTTCAGTAGTGTTTGTGCAAGGCCAGATGTTTTCAGTAGTGTGTGTGCGAGGTGAGTTTGAATGTTGGCCCACACGGCCCTTCATAATATATTATATAAGTCTACTCTTTTTCCATTTGTCTGTACTGTACATTTGCTTCTGTAATGCCTTAAAATTCCCCGCTCGTGACAAACAAATCATTTCAGATTCTGATTATAGTGGAAATTGTAATTACATGTAACAATGTTACAGGTGAGCCTTTGAGTATTTTCTTGGAAATTGTGTGAAGCGTTCACTAAATGGAATAATGTATAAGGCTGATAGTGTCATGTGAGCCTTGCTGAAATATCTGACATTAATTTCATGTTAAGAGATTTCTAGGGTTTATTTAGAGTTTAAATTCCACCACAGATGGCAAGTTGCATTTGTTATCAGGCATAGATGCATCAAACCAAAATCCCTAGCATGGGTAAATGAATCCGCCCATGCTGATTGGTTGCTGTGGACGGTCCATTACACCACAGTGGTTTTGAGGATTGCACACCATCAGAACATGACAAAGGCTAATGACACAAAAATAGTGGATTCAATCTGAAATGTTATTTTTCATCTGAGTCACCAGTGATTCTTCGTGTCTAAAGTGTCTCCTTTGCCTCAACTGATGAAACGTCTGCATTAAAGACAATTTAAATAAAAATAAAATAAAAATATGCTAATTTAATTCATGCATTAAATCATAATGAGTCTGTGTTTCCTAGCCTCATTATAAAGTGTTACCACTGATGCATTGCCAATACATTGTGCAGTGTAGGCCAGAGTGTGAATACAGTTAATTAATGAGTAACAATGACAGTATTGTGCAGAGAAAAGCATCATGAAATATGAGCAATATTTTAACTACAATAACTCACAGGAAAAAGATGATCAGACATGACAACAGATGTAAGTGATGCTGAAGGTGAAAGGATTAATAACATTAACATAATGTCAAGATACTACATTTTATATAATGATGAGAAATCAAACATATTTCGGACCAGAACAACATTTACAGTTCCATAAAGTCTGCCTACTTTAAAATGTTTAAAACATCAAGTTTTCAGGAATCTAAACAGAATAGACAGTCAAAAAGGATAATATTGAACTTAAAGCTAGCCCTTAAATAATAATTTCATTATTAATAAAACACACTAGTTATATTGCTAATGGTAGTGCACGTACAATTGATGTGGGTAAGCATGGTGGTTGCAACAATGGCTATTCCGACTTAAATCTGAAGAGTAACACAGAGGATGGGTAAACCAAATAGACTAAGGAGGAGAGATGGCTCCAGATTTATGGAGAAAATGCGATGTTTGGTGTGTCTACCCCCTCTCATCATGGGCAACGTAAGAACACTGGCTTATAGAATGAACGAGCAAACGACATGAGTTATGAGTCAGACGATTTAAAGTGCTTTATGGAAACATGGCTGCACCAGGATATATTTGACAACGTTTCCATAGGTGGCTTCCAGACACTTTCGGGCAACATTTCCATCAACATCATTTCTATCTACAACAATGTATGTGATGGCTTCCAGACTGTTTGGGCCAGAAAAGATTGCACCGAGAGCTTCACCATGTCTTCACCCTGGGCCTGAGTCTTCAGAATGTCCCAGTGGTTTGGAAGACGTTTCGTTCTTGTGCCTCAGATGCTGTGTTCCTGTGGCGACAAGAACTTTTGTTGCTCAATTCAACTTGTGCTTACATAAATGTGTATGGATTTTATTCTATCATTAAGTACTTTGCAATCGATTGATTGATTTTTCATGAATTATCCAAATTGAAATGAATCCAACATGTAAAGATGTTGTCCCATGACTGACAAATGACTGTTTGTGCAACAATTCCCATAAACAAATATTTGCTAATGGTAATATACTGCATTCCTTACATTTTCTGCATTTTTAGACAATAAATCTAACTATTGAATTAATTATTCTTAAGCCAGGAGTTCAAAAAAAAGGTACATCGTAAAGTATTACATTTCTAAAGTAAAATGTAAAGCTGCTGCTGATTCCCTTTACATGAATACAAAAGCTGCAGAAAAAGCCTTAAGTTACGATTTTTCTTGCCAATGTTTCTATTATTCAGAGATTAAATCAGGTTTCTTTGCCAGCCCTTCTTCTTCACTCAAGGTTTTGAATTATCCAGAACATAATACACTTTGTATAGATAAAACCTAATCAAACTGTTTCAGAGAAAGTTGTCAAACTCTGGAAACCCAATGACTTTGTGTTATGGACATAAAGTCACAATATAAATATGTCGCCACAATGGGGAAATTCAGAAAATTCGAATTAATTGAAATGAACTTTTACCGTTTTACTCCAGCTTTATGATGCTGCTTCACATTTAAAAATCTAAATTTTTGAGAAGCAATATAACTTCTAGGAGTTGGGATGGTTTTTAATGGTTATAGGGCCTACTTGCAGCAATGTCAGCAAAATATTTACCATTGCCCATCATTATTTAAAACGGATGCCAATGCTAACGGGGAAACATGGTTCTTCAAAATATAGGTTTGGTCAGAGTCAGACATAATAATGTATAGAATAGAACGTTGTCAATAAAAATCCAGTTATACAATAGGTATACCTTGGCTAATATGCAATTAACTTTTGCATTTAATAAAGCATATAATCAATCGTTGCTGGCATGCAGCAACCATGACTTCTCCTTATTTCCGTACGTCACCGTTCTTATCTGATTATATGGTTGGTTTGATGAAATAATACCATGCTGACACAGGAAACGTGGGCTAGGTAGCATTTAGCAACAGCTAATGCACCAGCACTTAAAATGGCTTGGCTTATTTAAAGCTAATGCACTTTTTGCTGTTCTCAATTTCCTCGTAGTTATTTTATTGCACTAACTGTATTATAAGTTACATATTTTAATACAACTGCCAGCTAAACATCTGTAATGTATTTCATTGGATAATTATCACAGTTTAAAGTAATCCCACTAGTTAGCCGATAGCTTACTAGCATCTGTTGTCCCTGAGCAGGTTGACAGGAAACGACCCCACAACAAATACACTACACAAGACAGCACAAGGCCAAACAAGTCCATAATTGTGATGTAAAAAATATTCTCAGTATTATAAACAATAAATACGAGGCAACCATTAGTGTGGAACACTTTTGTACTGACTTTAGCCAAAGCCTGAAGCTAGTCTTAAACACTGCAAAGATGTCTGAGTCCCTGATGATTGTGGGTATTGAATTACTGATTGACCAAAGGCTATCTTTATAAACTGTTGTACCCAGTCACCCCTTAAAGATACTCCAGTCCTAATAGAACTGCCCCCCCTCTGAAATGTTTCATACTTTTAAACAGGCATTATAAGAAGTAAGGAAATTATATTTTCTCCGAATATTTTACTGATGATGATCTAATGGCTTTTTATCTTGTACTTTTATGATTCATAGATTGAGCACACAGGCTTGAGTGTATTAACAACAGCCTGTGAGGTTGAACAGGGAGAGGACCATTGCTCATAACCCGACTGACTTGATTTAAAAAGTATATCTTTGTGTGAACTATGATGGCCACATATGTGACCATCAATTAAAATGTCAGGATTCACTGAATTATTGATCCTCGCTGTCAAAAACATGCATTGCGTTTGCTCACGATAAGGGTTAAGCATGAACATCCTTGGTAATCCGACACTGCTCACTGCACCTGTCTGTTTGGTTGCAGGATGTTCTATAGATCTTGCATGCGTAAAGATTCAGGGTATCATCAGCATACATTTGGAAACTACCCTTTGGACTGGTATTATTCCATCTGAGGTGTTCTGATTAGTCTCAGGATCAGTTCCTATACAATGAATCTGTCATACTTGATATGCTGTACGCACTGTGGGTACTACTAGGTAATAAGAGATTACATGCACCACAATTAATGAGTTGAGGTGGATGATGGTCACTATCCAACATCTCCTCTTTGTATAGAGGAAGCAAAAAAACGGCCGAGTACTGTACTTTGAGCAAATATTGATAACCATTTAATTGAAAGGGCTAGGATTGAATGGTTTTAATTTGTCTTTCTTAATGGTCTTGTTCTTTTGGTCATTAGCATGATCTTTTTCAGGAGAGTTTAATCTGTCTACGGCAATGACGAATACAAAAAAAGAGTTTACCCCTCTACTCGCTACACTGCCTCTGCCTCTTTTAGTCTTTTTACTATCTTCAAAAATCAAACTTCCTTGGAATAAGGGTTTATTCTTACTTAAAATAAAATTAGACCTACTGAGTCTTTTTATTTAGCTTTTGATTGGATAAATGTTACTGCTATCATTTGACTCTGCCAAGGATGTTAAGTTTTCCCGATCAGTTTGTTTGTCAGTTAACCAAGATTACTGAAACAACATTGGTCCGATTTTGATTAAACTTTGTGGAAAAGATTTATGAAGGGCCAATAAGAACCCCAATATGTTTTTAAAGGGAAAAGTGGATACAAATGTTTTGCGCAGTGCCCTTCTAGTTATTAATTGTTAGTTTTTCGTAATGAAACTTCTCCAAGTTATTGCTATAGAGAGGTGCAGTGATGCCGTTTTTTGTTGGCCGACCATGAAGTTAGCATCTGAAGGGCTGCCTCGACAAAAAGCAATAGGATTTTTCCAATGGACTTGAGAATATTGCAGGAAATTAGATATGTTAACACCCGTTTATGATTTAGGATATTCTCAACACCATTTAGGACTTTTGAAGCATAAATGCAATCGTCAACAGTAAAAAGCTAATGTTAGGCTATAAACAAACTAGAGCAGGGTCACATGACTTCAAGTAACCACTACTAAGGTAAGGACGGCTAATGTTTGCTGTAATTAAGTTTGTAAGTCTTATTTTGTCACTTGTAAGCAACCGCTGAGTTTATAACACAAAAAGGGTTTACGGACAGAATTGTATGTTGTAGAATAAAACATGAAAAGCTTGTGTTAACCAGAGACCTTATTTCGGACATCTAACAAAAAACACATTAAAGAAACTGTTGACTTCAAGACTGTTTAGAGTCGGCGAGGTCCTGATAATTTATTCCGGTAAATTACTCTGACCTACTAATTGCCCTGACCGAAGTTATTGAGTCTATGTAAGTTTACTGCTTGGCTCAGATCCACCAACGTCAGCAAGATCTCACCCCTATTAACTCCCCGAAGAACCAGGTTCAATTAACTGCTGTTTCAATTCAGACAACTCTTTTTTAATCTGTTTAAGGGATCCCGAAGGATTTTGATATCAGTAAATGGAGTGTGTTCCTACCTAAGTGTGAGTGTGGCAGGGTGCAGTCTTACCTTTGAAGCAAGAGAGGAGAGCACAGATTTTCTTTTAAGTTATCCCAATCCAACAGGTGAGATCAGTTTATTTGAAGAAAAATAGGTCCAAACTAATACAGGGTTTTTACCTTCTCTCTTTAACACATTATAATCATACGCAACATATCATGCTGGGGTTATATTTTTATCTAAAACCTTAATTCATATTTCTCATCTATCCAAGATCTAAATAAAGCCATTAGTTATAAAATTCCTGTACGTCCTAATAACGCCTTCCAGGTAAGATCTAAATAAGCTATTAGGTCTAAGATTCCGTACGTCCTATTAACCCTTCCAGGATAGATCTAAAATAAAGCTATTAGTTCTAAGATTCCCGTACGTCCTATTAACCCTTCCAGGATAGATCTAAATGAAGCTATTAGGTCTAAGATTCCCGTACGTCCTATTAACGCCTTCCAGGATAGATCTAAATAAAGCTATTAGGTCTAAGTTTCCCGTACGTCCTATTAACGCCTTCCAGGATAACCTTACAGAGAACCATTTTACCCAGCTCTGAAGGACAGAGCCTACCGGAAGAGAGTATACCAGGGGTTTCCCCCCTCTCTCTCGCGCTCTCTCAAAAAACCAGTCTCTTTATGCTCAAAAAACCGGATCGAAACCCCAAAAAACACCTCCTCTATCCCCAACCAACATCTTCTATTGGCTATGGCCTAAGACACACCTTCCCATGTTTGTGTAAAAAGGACATGGAATAAATATTATTCTCGGCTATGACATAACCGCCTTTTTGAGGCCTCAATGTGTTTCTCGTTTAAGGCAGGAGCCCCCCTCCCTGTGATCTGCTGTGCGAAAAAAGGGGAAGAAACTGCCCTCTTCCTTATCAGTGACACCCATACATCATAGACCTTACACACTCAACCTAAACAAACCACTTTGTTTTGTTTATGCTGTAAATATATAAAAACCTAAAATATGAAGCATTCTCATTATGGGTTCATACAAGAATATAATTGATCATATATGATTTATAATTAACTTTCGTTTTAAGTATTCACTTCATACTATGAATCTCTCAACAAGACGATGGAACCGGATGAGGTTACATGATGACTCATTTCCATGCAGTTTTAGGACACATTCTATTGCTATTTCCTATGTTATCATCTATTGTCTTTATCTGATCTTGTTTTGTACAGCACTTTTGTATCAAATGAAACATGCCAAACAAATACAATTATTATTTTATTACACTGCATTTCCAATGGATTTTAAAGGGTTACCTTGAAATAAATAAAGAAACTGATTTATTGCATATATGTAGAGATCAGTAATTCACATATAAAGCTCAACCATGGAACCAAGAACAGGAAACACCACCCCACAATCATTCATGCCCACCTCTTCTCCCCTCTCGCTTCTAACGCCCATTCTGTGCTTATTGTTCACCTTGTGATATCGAGACGGAGCGGTTACATCAGATTCTGCATACATTCACTGGAGTGGGTAATCAAACAGCACACCCATGGTTATTATCTAAACAGGAGAAACAAGCTGCCAGCCCTTAATGACATGTCTGCGCTTCTAAATATGAAAGGGTTTCTCTGTAATTTTCCATTAATCAGCTCTCCTGAAAGCATCGTGACACTCTGTTTATAGCCTCCAACCGTGACCTAATCACAAGAATTGCATTTCCAAGCGTCTGCAAAAATAGACGTTTGAAATATTGTATTTTTGGATAACACAGCTACAAAGGTCTTTCAGAACCAGACAAAAGGAAGAAGGAGTGTGTAAATGCAATACAGGAACAAAAAGATTAAAACAAAGGCGATGTCAACGTTTAATGTAAGACTATAGGTGATACAGTTCAACCTCATCATTTAATGTCATGTGTTGGTCTGAAACACTGTTTGGGACCTCAAGGTGAGACCTTCTATTTGAATACACATTTTTGGTGAAGAATGTATTTAAATCACATTTAAGAAACTACAATCTCACAGTGTTAAAATGCTTTTTCATTTTCCTTTGGATAAGCAAATAATTGAGTTGGAAAACGTGGAACCTTTAAGCTGAATCAATGCAAACTATTGATTTAAAAGCAAAGTAATTATAAGGTTAATCTGATTTACAGTAAATGGATTGCGTTGATCAAACGTGTACACTTTATTCCAATAACCTTAATTAAATTGTGTGTTGAAGAAATTCAATTAAGTTGATTATTTCTTTTTTCAGTCTGTAAATGTAATCATGTGTCCATATTTGACTCCTTTATGTTGTTTTGGGGGCCCTACATGCTCATTTTCAGGTTCATATAAATATCTTGTGCCTTTAACTGTGACATCTCTCTGTGCTTTAATGTTCAAAAAGCTCTTTATTTTCTCATACTGTCTGTGCTGCAGCATCTCTTTTCACCACTCTGTCTGAAACCAGAGCCCAGTCCGCTCTGATTGGTCGGCTCTGTTGTGATAGGTCAACCGATTAGAGATGTGGAGCGCAAGCCAATAGGAGCACGAGTGTAAGTAGTATCACTATGTTCAGAAAGTAAACAGGAATCCTATCGGGGTGTTCAGGCAGGGGGGGGGAGTGTGTGGGAGAGAGACTCCCTCTGGAGAGAACACAGGGATGTTAGCATTTGCAGACCATTTACATGCACACAAACTTATAACACAAACTACAGGAAAGGGAAAACCCCAACAAAGATGAATAGGGCAGTGAGTATGACCATCAGTTATCCATGGCTTTGTCACACACCCAAACATAACAAATAGATGTACTCCCAGCTGTGTGTTTGTGCAATTCACTCAATCTTCCAGCTGATCAGGCAGAAGTTTACATTTTTCATGGGCTGAACAAATAGCAGCGAGAGAAATGGGGGGTGAGCCAGAAATGGATGAATGATGGACGCAGAATAATAAATTGTTAAAAGAGAAAAAAAGGAAGAAATAAAAGGGGTAGAGGGAGAGGACGGAGAAGAAAGAAGAGTTAGTTAATTATTTTCTACTCTGGATGATCTAAAGGACAATAAAGCGCTCAGTGACTTGGAGTGTGTGTGTGTGTGTGTGTGTGTGTGTGTGTGTGTGTGTGTGGTGTGTGTGTGTGTGTGTGTGTGTGTGTGTGTGTGTGTGTGTGTGTGTGTGTGTGTGTGGTATGTGATGTGTGGGTGTGTGTGTGTTTAAGAGTGGCAGCTAATTATTCAAGGAGGAGAGATTCCTGTTACAGTTACGTTTCACCGCAGAGCAAAGCAGCCGTCTGACAAATAGTGCGAGTCTCCAGGCAATCATGTAAATAGGATATACAGTGTGGTAGGAAATAAGTATTTAGATCCCCCTGCAGATTTTGTAAGTTTACCCACTTACAATAAATTAACATTTTGTAATTTATGGTAGTTTTATATAAACAGTAACAGTAAGAATATCAAAAAGAAAATCCAGAAATTGACATTATATAAAAGATAAAACTTGATTTGCATGTAACTGTGGGAAATATGTATTTGATCCCCTTGCAGAAGATGTCTTGTACTTGGTGGAGAAACCCTTGTTGGACGCACAGAGGTCAGACGCTTCTTGTAGTTGGTCTTCAGGTTTGTGAACATCTCAGGAAGGATGTTGGTCCACTCCTCTCTGAAGATCCTCTCCAAATCCTGAAGGTGTTGAGGCTGATGCTTGGCCTCTGGAAGCTTCAGCTCCCTCCACAGATGTTCTATGGGATTAAGGTCCAGAGACTGGCTAGGCCCCTCCATCAGCGCTTTTTGTTAATTCCGGTACCTACTCTGTTAAAAGGAATTTCCTGATCTTTGAAATTAAAGATACTTTTTTTACATGTAAGACTTTGTCTCTGGGTCGTGCCTTTGGGTCCATCAGTTTGTGTTGAGGTCCTGACAGGTTGTTTGTTTGGTTTGACTATTTAAAATTGTCCCAAATAAGTTACAATGAGAACATTTATATTTTTCATATTAAATTATTTATTTTAAGAAATGTATATCATTGCTTAAAATTCCCCACAACGTTTATATTTATATTACGTAAATCATATGCATAATAAAACATATTTTAATAAACTCACGCCTCATACTGTATGCACATTTAACATTACATTTTTGAATATTATATTAATCAAAGAGATCGACCAATGACGTTTGAAGAGATGTCTAGAAGTTTATATTTTCTCTCCCATTCACCTGAAATGTCTCCTCTTGTTTTTCAGACTGTGGAGACCTGTATACAGTACATCTCCCGTACACAGCAGCATTCTTTCTGATGAGGACATGATGAGGCAGTCTGAGTGTGCTAAATGAGACGCTTCATGGATGGAACGTACAGATTTACCATCAAATACCCACAATCACAGCTGATTAGCAAGGCATGCCGGAGCAAGTAATGTCTGACTGTGTGAAAAGGGAAGGGCACAGGTAAGCTTCGGGAGTACAGATTGCATGTAACGGTATAACATAATCAGCATACAAAAAAAGTAACTTCCCTTCAAGCTTCATAAAAGAAGACGTAATCAAATTAGTTACATTTGTAAACATTGGTGATTACTAGCAGGATTACAATGTCATAAATAAACTCAAGAAGAGCATAATAGTGTTGTAAAAGGATCAGATGTTATCTCTTGTCTGTACACTGTACTGTTCTGTAGGCTAATACTGTACGTGTGAATCTATATGCCTACTGCCTGAATCTGCTTTATGGTTTCACTTTTGTTCTTTTTTGTATTCAGTAGGTGAACCTATATTCATCAAATACAGTGTTGGATTGTCATGAAGTACATTTACTCAAGTACTATACTTAGGTACAATTTTGAGGTACTTGTACTTCACTTGATTATTTCCCCGTTATGCACATTAAACTTTTCTTTACTACGTTTTGTAGGCATTTTTTTACTTTGCACTCCACAACATTTTTTACTTTACAGCTTTAGTTACTGAAGCTTCTTTGGAGATATAGAATATAAATCTACTAATAAATCATGATGTATTATTATAGGATATTCTACCCAGCAGTCAATCAAGTCATTTACATTTTTCTCCACGTTTACCAAGTGCAGCATTGACATTATTGCATTAATAATGAGTGTATTTTACACTGTAGTATTGCTACCTTTACTTAAATACATCTCTGAGTACTCTTTCCACCACTGATCAAATAGTGTGTGTGAGCTTGTGTGTATTAAACTAAAACGAGCAGCTCAGATTGTATTTCTGCTTTTGTGTGCTCATGTGTTCCATTGATGGTGTATAGGCTACTGCCTGAATATGCTTCATGAATAACATCTCTGAGCAGCGGACACATTTTTAAAACTAAATATCTTGGTTTCTTCAAGTAGCTGCAGAATCAAAAAGGGTAATGCAAGTAAATAGTGCATACAGTTTCCAGGCTAGATGAATACCTCCGCTTTAGTTGTGTGCTTTAGCCTTGCAACTATGTCACCATTCCAATTTCCAGCTCAGATCACAGTTTGCCTTTGATGATGTGACAGCATATTTGATTCTCGAGGCTCGTGTCCGAATGGCCCCATACTTGGCGCAAACACTGCCAACACGCAGCCTCTGATCAGCTGGAGCAGCATTCTGAGCACACTTTGAGTCCAATAAAGCATCAGAAACAGAGAGCAAAACAAAAGCTGAAGCTGTGAGTAAACCATATGAGCCTGATCTCAAAGGAGGCAATATACTCATGGTTGTTTCAGTTATTGTTCCAGGGTCGAGGGTCAGAGTGTGTGGGGTGAATTCTGATCTTAGTACACAATTATACCCACATGCCGTCGAGTTGAAACACCCACACAGCAAATCTCTCAGAGTTATTGCTTTTTCTGAATATTGCTTAGGAGCTGGATGTAATGCCTTAGCAGTTCAAAGGCTGAGTTATGAAGATGTCTGCGATGCAATTATGGAGAGCAATAACATGGAAGTAGGTGTAACTGTATGAGGGGGAAATGTCTTTGAAATACAGAGCAGTCTGGACGATATACCAGCTGTGATGAAATGCTCCCTTCTAGTGTTCAGTTCACAACATTGCAACTGTTTTCAATACACTACTTTGTATGGAAATGGTTTCCACCTCAAATATAGTCAATTTAAAACATCACATGTACTTAATTACATGAAAAAGCGAATAATAACTTAAATTCCTATATTTTCATGACTCACATGCAACATCAGTATTGGAAGCGGTGGCGGTTCTGGTAAAAGAAAAGAAAAACATAAAATAACATGTTTGGTGTTTGTTGTACCATCAGAAGTTGTGTCAATGACTTAGTTGCAATTTTATAAAATTACATTATTGGAAGAAAAATAAATAAAATGTTGTCGCTTAAGTGCTGAAACACAATCACAAATTGTATCATCATGTTTTCTTCTGGAGGAGGGCCCCAAGGGGGTCCAACAACAGTGTTACAGGAGAACTGGCCCTACCCCTGCATAGTTTTTAAAAAAGCATTGAGTTACTTTTATCATGAGCACTGCTTGCATTTTTATATAATGTTTTTTTAATGTACCTTTATTTACCTACTATGACCCAATAGGCAGTTGTATTTCCCCACCTTTTCCTCCACTGACTTAGGTCTCGGGATAATAATGTAAAGATTTAAAGAGGCTTTTTTTCCTGCTCATTTTCAGGTTCATATTTGTATTTTGTGTCTCTACATGTCTCCATGCTTTAATGTTCAGAAAGCTCTTTATTTTTCTCATACTGCCTGTGCTGCAGCACCTCTTTTCCCCCTCTGTCTGAAACCAGAGCTCTGTCTGCTCTGATTGGTTAGCTGGCCGGCTCTGTTGTGATTGGTCAACCGCTTAGAGATGTGTCGGAAATGTCCTAACTTTGACACAGAGTTGGGCCTATTACATACAATGAGGTCGTCAAACAACTCCACAGTGGCAAAGCCCCGGGGGTGGATGAGATCCGCCGGAAATGCTGAAGGCTCTGGGTGTTGAGGGACTGTCATGGTTGACACGTCTCATCAACGTTGCGTGGAAGTCGGAAACAGTACCGAAGGAGTGGCAGACGGGGTGGTGGTTCCCCTTTTTAAAAAGGGGGATCAGAGGGTGTGTGCCAATTACAGAGGCATCACACTACTCAGCCTCCCCGGGAAAGTTTACTCTAAGGTACTCGAAAGGAGGGTCAGGCCGATTGTCGAACCTCAGATTGAGGAGGAACAATGCGGATTCCGTCCTGGTTGTGGAACGACGGATCAGCTTTTTACTACTCTCGCAAGGATTCCTGGAGGGGGCCTGGGAATACGCTTATCCGGTCTACATGTGTTTTGTAGACTTGGAGAAGGCGTATGACCGAGTTGCCAGGGAGTTACTGTGGGAGGTGCTGCGGGAGTATGGGGTGAGGGGGTCTCTACTCAGGGCCATCCAATCTCTGTACTCCCAAAGCGAGAGCTGTGTCCGGGTCCTCGGCAGTAAGTCGGACCCATTTCCGGTGAGGGTTGGCCTCCGCCAGGGCTGGCTTTGTCACCAATCCTGTTTGTAATATACATGGGTCGGATTTCGAGGCGTAGTCATGGGGGAGGGGGTCTGCAGTTCGGTGGACTAAGGATTGCACCACTGCTTTTTGCAGATGATGTGGTTCTATGGCTTCATCGTCTGCGACCTTCAGCACTCACTGGATCGGTTCGCAACCGAGTGTGAAGCGGCTGGGATGAGGATCAGCACCTCCAAATCTGAGGCCATGGTTCTCAGCAGGAAACCGATGGACTGTCCACTCCAAGTAGGGAATGAGTCCTGTTATGGAAATCTAAAAACCCCAATACTGTAGAGTACAAGTCAGAAAACAAATAAATGGTGAATCAGACAGAGTTTTCTTTCTGGTGATGTTTATTCTAACAAACATCAGATACAATAAAATATAGACACAGGTCTCACAGAGTATAGGATAGTCTGCGCGAGTGTGCGCAGTTTAATATGGTAACAAAGCTTATATTGAGGAAAGGGTGGGAAGGTCAGAAATCTGTCTTCACACGGTCACATTGTTATTAGACACATGTCCTTGAGCTGTAGATCTCAGGAAAGGCAAGTTCTCCTGTGACTATGTGTGAGTCATAATAGCAGCTGTGGCCTTGAAGTAGAGTAACAAGAGGCAAACAGCACATCTAACCTAATCTACTTTGAACATATAAGGAATATAATAAAAATGTCCACTACATTCTCCCCTTTTGATCATACTTGATCAATAACAAATCAAATGACAGAATAGAATGATATAACACATCAATGAATACACTCCATCACTGGTTTAAGTAAACACATCACAAATATATCATAGAAAACTGGCTGTTTTTGTGGAGGATAGACTCCAATATAATGTAAGCATAAGAGGAGAGTACACTCGATTCACATGATTATATTGATTATATTGTAGTGTCGGAATCAGACTCTTCTGATTCTCGCTGGTCTATCTCACTGTGGCGCAAAGGATTGTCTTGTAATGGAATAGCAGTATACTGAACGAAAGCTAAAGATACCAGGCTGGAAAAGCCTTTCTTCAGTATTGGGATAATCAAACAGGTACAACTGATTACTAGGCCGAAAATGATTATCAGGGGTGTAACTATCCTAGCCAGCCATGCTTGCCACCCCCCCGATGTAAGCCAGGCCCACCAGTCCCAGCCGCCTGCGTTGGATATGTCATCCGCTTTCATGTCGGCTAACAAGTTGTTAAGATGCAGCACGGTGTCAGTGATGTTCTTGGTGGCGTCGGGAATGTAAGTGCAACAGGAGTCACCGATCACATGACACAGGCCACCCTTTGAGGCGAACAAAAGGTCAAGAGCAAATTGGTGCTGCATGAGCATATTCCTAGAGGCTATTATGAATGGGGGCAATGCCTGGAAGCCTTGCATCGTCTCGTAAGTGAGGTTCTCTAGTCGAACGTGTAAGGTATCTATCTTATGGGCATTGTTTACTGTACCCCACCATGGAAACAAGCCACCAAAGAATGTAACTCCAGTGGACGTCAGCTCTCTTTTTACCTTGTGGTGGTCGGGGTGTTGGAACTCTGGGTAATGATGTGTCGTGTACATTAAGGACGTGAGGACCGTGACTGCTGGATTCAAATCCACTAGAGTGCATGTACCTATCCAGAGGGGAGCCAGCATCTGATAGAGCTTGTCGCCGCACAACCAAACGTAATCTTGTGGCGCGCTAAACCCAGCATCACTGGGCCGGGCCAGTTGGTATGGTTAACATCAGGGAATGCTACGTTAGAAAGGATTCTTTCAGGGACACTGAATATGCAATACGAGCTATTGTAAACACCGTAACTGCACGTATTCTGTAGGATACGAGTACAACCAGTAGTAGTACCTAGGGAAAAATAAGGTGGTGTAAGAGACGTTTTGTGGTATACTCTCTGGATACAAATGCTGTGTTTCATCCCTCTCAAATGGCTGGGGTGCACATGGCTGACCGGTTGGTACTTTGCGTATGTGGTATCAACCGTATATGCACGCAAAAGGGAGTTAGACTTATTACTGCATGGTGGAGGAAGCTGCCTGGCATAACGCCACTCGGTTACGTGGTCTTCCCCCTTGATGGGCCTTGTCAGAGCCATAAACGCACAGAGGTGTTCAACCTGGGTCAGAGAGCGCGGACGAACTGGCACTGACATTGATGAATCCTGGGGAAAAAGGGTGCATGCATAACATGAACCATTTTGTCCTGCGGCCTGCAAGAATGATCTCAGAGTGTGCCACCAAACGTTACCGGTGTTCCCATTACTGGTCTGAACCACATCAATGTTGTTATGGTCGTTATTGCCTATGTATAGGTTACGTTTTAGAAGTGTAGATGTACCTATGGATGTCAATGTTTGTGTCAAAGGCGGTTTATCCTTTTTGGGTGTCTGAGTTTTGGGCGCGATGTCTATGTAAAATGTGCCACACGGGTCGGTGCCGGATACATACATACATACAACATAATAACCCCCGTCTGATATCTGGGCAGCCTGTAGTTGCAACAGGACAACGGGGCTCGATGAATTGACTTTGGAGATAGACAATCTCCCTTTGATGTTTGTTTTGTCGTCCCATAGGGTATAACCCCAATCGGTGTATGCGGTGGTCCATAAAACAAAAGCCCAGCCCCCCGAGCAGTGATTGGCGGTTTGACCAAAACTGCCTTCGACATAGCATATGTAGGCGTCCGCCCACCCCAGTTTCTTAGGGTCGGAGCAATGCATGTAGTCGCACGGGTCTAACTGCACTGTGCTATCTTCCCCATCCCTTAGAGTAATGTTACCAATCCCTGTCTTGATCAGCCCCTCTTCCCATGTGGTTCGCCCTGCTTTCCCCATGTACCTCTTAGATACCTCGATTTTGGCTGACCTGCTGTGTGCTGACCATGAATACATAACATATAGAACTAGTCCTATCATGGCAAGTATGCAGAGGAACCATTTTTTGATTGTCCAGGCTCTCCAGTAGTATTGCTCACGGTTGCGTTGTCGTTTTCCCAGGCGAGCCGTCATCACGAGGTGGGAATGCTCCATGGGGTGTGTGTGTGTATTCCCTCGGTCGATTTTGTGACAGACTTCGCACACTGATAACACAAACGAGGAACCAGAGGCATATGGAACCGCTCAGCTGGCACTCGCTCGTGATACCTTGTGTGTAGTGTGTTTTAGTGTATGTAGTGCAAGTGTGGTGCAAGTTGGTGATTAGGACACATCACTTGTTGTCATCTACATCTGTTGGTGACTAGGACACGTCACTTGTTGTCATCTGTTGGTGACTAGGACACATCACTTGTTGTCATCTGTTGGTGACTAGGACACATCACTTGTTGTCATCTGTTGGTGACTAGGACACATCACTTGTTGTCATCTACTTCTGTTTCCCCTTTCCTGTGACTACGACCTTGCAGTGACTGGCGTGGACCCACGTAGTTCTCTCGGCGACCTTTACCGCTGTCTGGGTGACCAGAAGCACCTGGTATGGACCTTGCCAACGATTGGATTTCCAGCTCTTTCTCCGGAAATCCTTGACCAGCACGAAGTCGCCGGGTTGGAGATGATGAAGTGGACCAGTGGCAGGAGTAGGCAATGCTGCGACCACCTGACCTCGGATGTCTGCTAAAGTGGATGATAGGTTAACACAATAGCACAACATAGCATCCTCACACAAAGTTGTGGAGGGAAGAGGACATCCTGGAGCCTTGAGTCCAATCTGTGGAGGAGCCCCAAAAAGGATTTCAAATGGGCTGAGTTGACTCCGTGTTCTTTTCCTCATCCGCATGTACATCAGCACAATGGGCAGAGCTTGTGTCCATGACAGACCTGTGTCTGCACAGCATTTTGCTAGTTTGTTTTTGATTGTGCCGTTCTCTCTTTCCACCCCACCCCCACTCTGTGGATGAAAAGCACAATGCTTTCTGATGTCTATGCCCATGTATTCTCCTATCTGCGTAATGGCCTCATTAGCAAAATGTGAACCATTGTCGCTATAAATTGTGTCTGGTAGTCCCCATCTAGGAATGATTTCCCTCAGTAGTGCCTTTGCCACAGCATTTGCTGTCTGTGCTTTTACTGGGAAAGCTTCAACCCATTTGGACCACATGTCAACCACCACCAGACAGTGCTTCTTACCCTCTGATGGGCTAAGCTCAATGAAATCCAGCATTAGGTACTCAAATGGCCTGCTGGGAGGTGGATGTGCTCCGGGTCCTGTAACCTTTACTGCTCTACCAGAATTGTGCATGATGCAAATTAGGCATGCTTCACAGTGCTTTTGAGCTGTTATTGTGAACCCCCTTGTGAACCACTCCTGATTTATAGACTCTAACATCCCTCCTTTTGACACATGGTCTAACCCATGTGTCAACTTAGCGAAATGAGGGAAGAAATGTCTTGGGAGACATGGATTGGAATTTGGACCAACCCAGATGCTGGAGGTTGGGTCAAAAACAGCCCCAGCAACCTTCCACTGAGCCTTCTCAACTGGTGTAGCTAGCTGCTGCATGGAAGTCAGTGATGACATTTTGTCAGTGAAGGAGGAGACAGGGATTTAAAAAAATGAGTGTGCGTGAGGTGTGAGAGGAATCAGAGCAGCTGCCTTTGCGGCTGAGTCAGCAGATGGATTTCCTAGGGAAACTGGGTCTGTACTGCTTGCGTGTGCGGCACATTTACAGACTGCAACTTCAGATGGGAGCAGAATGGCGTCTAGTAAGCCTGCAACCAGTACATGGTTAAGTACTGGTTTGCCATCAGATTTCAGAAATTGTCTACACTTCCAAATAGCCCCAAAATCGTGCACTACCCCAAAAGCATATCGTGAGTCAGTGTAAATAGTCACGGTTTTGCCTTTTGCAAGCGTGCAGGCTTCAGTTAGTGCGATCAGCTCTGCTGCTTGAGACAAGAGGTGACATGGGAGTGGTCCAGAACGGAGTACAGCAGAATCTGAAACAACAGAAAAACCCACCCGATTAGTGCCCCCTTGGTCGCGACAGGCAGACCCATCAACATACAAAATGAGGTCAGCGTTGGTCAGAGGAACGTCTTTTAAGTCCGGTCTAGGTGTGCACACAATGGAAAGTTTGGCAACACAGTCGTGTTCGTCACCGTCCTCAGGTAAAGGCATAAGAGATGCTGGATTCAGAGTGTTACATCGCTTGACATAAACATTAGGCATATCTAACAGGCATGTGTGATACCTAAGGTAACGTGCAGCAGAGAGGTGTGATGTTCTCTGTTCAAGGAGGATGAGTGAAACAGCATGTGGAACTAACAGGGTCAAAGGTGTATATCCCACAATGTCACGTGAGGAGTTGAGCGCTTTTTCAGCAGCAGCCACTGCACGTAGACATTTAGGCAGGCCAGCAGCTACAGGATCTAGCTTGGAGGAAAAATAGCCAACAGGCCTCTGTTTTCCTCCATGATCTTGAAGAAGAACTGAGGTCATACACCCATTTCGTTCATCCACTGCTTGAGTGAAAGGTTTAGTGTGATCAGGTAGACTTAGAGTCGGTGGGGATTGGAGAGCCAGCTTCATATTAATGAAGGCTTTGTCGGCTTCCGGTGTCCATATAAGGTGATCTGTAGGTTTCAAACAAGTGACGTACGTAATAGTACGCAGTGGCAACTCGATTGGAGAATAGTTTGGAATGAACGACCTGCAATATGAACAAAAACCCAAAAATGACATCATCTGTCGCTTAGTGACAGGTTTTGGCAGAGATGCCAATGATGCAATACGTTTATCTGAAAGCGTTTTTCCCTCTCCTGAAATGATGTGACCCAAAAATGTAACTGTTCTTTGTACATATTGAAGTTTAGACAAACTGGCCTTGTGGCCTTCGGCTGCGAGGTGCATTAACAAAGCAATACTATCAGCCTCACATTGCTCTGCTGTGGGTGCGCAAATCATGATGTCATCCACATATTGTATTAGAGCAGTGCCTTTCGAGACTTGGAGAGAAGCCAAACTTGTACACAAAGCCTGATTGTACACAGTAGGAGATTCACAGTAGCCCTGACATAAACGAGTGAATGTGTAAGGTTTGCCATCAAATTCAAATGCAAACCAGAATTGACTGTCTTTGTGTACTGGGACACTGAAAAATGCATTTGAGAGGTCAATGACAGTAAAAAATGCTGCCGAGGCTGGGACTTGAGAAATAATCAGATAAGGATTTGGCACCAGCGGTGCTCGGGCGTGCACTGCTGCATTTACAGCTCGCAAATCCTGGACAAATCTCCACTCGTCCGGAGGTTTGTCCCTGATCTTTTTGACAGGAAACACTGGAGTGCGGACAGGGGAATCGTTACACGGAATAATGACCCCTTGTTTAAGCAGAGAGGTAAACACTGGCCTTATGCCATCAACAGCTTCACGTTTAAGTGGGTACTGGGGTTGATTTGGACGGAACGTGGACTTAGGAGTGATAACCACCAGCTCCGCAGAGCGGATTAACCCTACGTCATATTTGTGAGCTGCCCACAGTATTTGCGGTACTGTTTTTAGCGCGTCGAAGAGCTCAGAAATATGACTGAAAAATGAGAACTCTGGGCCAGTAACAGGGTTAACATAGTCCTCATTGCCTGTGAGAGTCAGAGACCGCAGTACATGAACCGACCAGTCAATACTGTACTTAAACACGTCATGTTTTGGGGAATACTCAATCCACGGGTCGTCTGTGCAAATCCAATCAGTACCAGATTCCCATTCCTTAACGATTGGACCCAAATCTCTCCATTTATCAGTGGGCCCCCTGGCTAGTGAAATGTGTGGGACCGCCCCTGGGATTTGATACAGCTTGGTATGTGCGGCTCCGAGTCTAACAGAGATAGCAGCACGCAGCGAATTCCAATACATAGTCTTAAGCCTGATCTCATCATTCAAATCTTCCAGCACAAAACTCTCATCATAGTATTGACATGTATCATCAACAATATTAGCAGTACAATGCAAATGAGAAGTTTCCATGAACACAGCCGGTGGAAAAACACGTTGATGTGTCAAACGTAATAATTCCTGAGAATCAGAATATGCCAACAGCCATTGGCACACATTCAGCAATTCTTTATCCTCAAATGTGGGGTTTTGAACCATCAATGGAGTTGGTCATCGGACTTTGAGTCCCTCATTTGTAGAAATAAGGTCTAAGCCGAACCTAAGGATCAGATCTCTGCCCAGTACATTTATTGGGCAGACAGATGATAATAGGAAACTATGTTTGACTGATGTGGGAAATGGATGCATATTATCCCCGTTATCTTTACACTGAATTGGGATGGAAAACCTCTCCTTCACAGTTACCCCAGCTGCCCCCATTGAGTGAATGTATCTTCCACTCAATTTGCAATCTGGCAGATCTGCCCTTTTTAGCACAGAGTGCGTAGCCCCCGAATCAACCAGAAATTTAACATTAACACCCATTATACTTAAAGTCAGTGTGGGAAATTTCTCAAATGCTTTTTCCCTGTCATATTTCAAATATGTACCCTCTTCAATTACAGACATTTTCTCTAAATCTTCCAATTTCTCAATAGCCTGCTGAATGTGTTTGTGTGCATTACTTCCCTGGGTAGATGATGCTGGCAGTGAGTCCGTCTCTCTCAACCGAATTTCTTCCTCCCCCACTCCCTCCTTCGACCCCCGTCAAGTTGAAGAATTGTCTTTCTTACGGTCCGATTTATCAAATCGAAGGTACTTTTTCTTCTTCTTCTTCTCGTGTGGGCAGTCAGCCATACGATGACCCGTCTCTCCGCAGTTAAAACAGCGTTCTTTATTGCAGACTTTTCCTTTGCCTCTGTTCCCTCTGCCCTGGCCATCACTTTGGGTCCAGCCGGTTGTAACAGCTTGGACCAAGGTCAGCTGGCACTTTTCTTTACGGTCGCGGCGTTTCTTTTCCTCGCTGGCTTTTTCTTCTAAAAGGCGTTTCTCGGCATGCACGGCATGTCGGCGAATTTCTTCCAGCCGGGCACCTTCCATTACGCCAATGCAGGAGTTTCGCACCGATGCCGAAATGGCTGGAGATAGGCCGTTGAGGAAAGCATTTGTGAGGTGTGTCTCCCAGACTCCTATTTATGCTACTCCTAGTACCCCGGCCTCTTGTTTGATAATGCCGCTGTTCTCCGTGAACACTTTTTCTAAGCGGTGGTAATAGTCATTTACTGTTTCCTCCGGGGTCTGCTTACATGCCCAGATTCTTGACATGTCGACTTTGGCGAGGAACTTTGTAGTTATTGCGGCCTCTAGTCTAGCCAAAGCAGTGCGGTAGGTATTGTTCAAGTCATCATCCCAGAGTGCGGCAACCACGTGCTGTTGACCTCCCAGTATTTTGGCGAAATGGCTGACGTGTGTCGGACCCATTCTCAGAGTCAACAATGTCTTTATCTCCGGCATAGTGGGTGTGAATTGTCGACAGAACATGTTTAGTGCTGCAGCAAATTTAGCACCCCCTAACTCAACATCTGGGATATGATCTTTTGCTATTTCCCTCATATCCGATATGGTCCATGGGCGGTAAACGAGTGACGGACCAGCAGGTCCAGCCACCTGGATCATGGGAAGATTGTAATTTAAGTCCTGGTCCGGTCTGCGGAGGTGTTCTATTCTGTAGAGTTCCGCTTCCTTCTCCTCTCTTTCTCTCTTCTCTTTCTTCTCCTGGATCGTCCTTTCCAGTTTGGAGGGGTGACTAGGAGAATGTCCGCCATATCCTTGCTCTTTGGCGGTGACCTCTGGTCCAGCAGCACCTCCAGCAGCACCTCCAGCAGCCTCCTCAGCCTCCTCAGCTGGCAGGTGAACGGGGGGTGGGGGAGGGGGGAATGGAAATCCACAGTCGAGGAGAGGGTCCTCCACGCCTGTGTAAAGAGAGGGATAAAGAGAAGTGTGTGGTTTATACTTGGGTGGTGGTATGAAACTCTTTTTCTCTTTCTTCTCCCCTTTATCGTCAACCTGTATTTTTCTTATTGCCGCAGCCAATTGCCTTCTTTCACGGCACTCTGCTTCATCTTCCCAGTATTTTAAACACTTTCTGTGACTGTCCAGTTTTTCTAAGTCTTTCCCTTTAATCCTGCTCTTCTTTTTTATTCCATCTTCACACTCTTGTAATTTATCTCTTAGGTTTTTGATTTTTAATTTACTCAAAAAACCTCCCTTAGGAAATCCGAACATTTCCGTCCATATATTTAATTTAGACAGACTGTCCTCACCATATCTTACTCTCATGACGTCTACAATCGGGCCCTCAGGAGGGTGTACAAGCCCCCTACTTTGCCTTGCTCCCATGACAAAATCACCTCATTTGTTTCTCAGTACAAATCGCGCAAAAAACTAATCGTAAACCCACTTCTACGACGGGATAAACCCTATGTGATATTTGTTTCTCAGTACAAATCACGCAAAAACTAATCGTAAACCCACGATCTACGATGGGATAAACCCTCTTCGAGCAGCCCCTTTCATAAACGTCATGGAGTTTTAATTACGTTTAACTTTAAACAATTTAGACATTGTACATCTCACCCAGTATTGGAAAGCCTTTTTAAATCCGTTTGATCTCGTGAAGTCAATCAGTTCCACCCCCGCCGCTGGTCCTCTCGTCCCGTACTGTTTTTGTCGCGGGGTAGAGGGAATCCGAGGATCCTGGAGCTACCAACCAGCGTTCGTAGGTGTTCCCAATCGAACTTGCAGAGACCCTGCTCGCAGCGCCAATTGTTATGGAAATCTAAAAACCCCAATACTGTAGAGTACAAGTCAGAAAACAAATAAATGGTGAATCAGACAGAGTTGTCTTTCTGGTGATGTTTATTCGAACAAACATCAGATACAATAAAATATAGACACAGGTCTCACAGAGTATAGGATAGTCTGCGCGAGTGTGCGCAGTTTAATATGGTAACAAAGCTTATATTGAGGAAAGGGTGGGAAGGTCAGAAATCTGTCTTCACACGGTCACATTGTTATTAGACACATGTCCTTGAGCTGTAGATCTCAGGAAAGGCAAGTTCTCCTGTGACTATGTGTGAGTCATAATAGCAGCTGTGGCCTTGAAGTAGAGTAACAAGAGGCAAACAGCACATCTAACCTAATCTACTTTGAACATATAAGGAATATAATAAAAATGTCCACTACACCCTGTACACAAACTCGCTCGGATCAGTCATTAGCCCGCATGGTTTTTCTTACCACTGCTACGCTGACGACACCCAATTAATTCTGTCCTTTCCCCGCTCAGAGACCCAGGTCGTTGCACGCATCTCTGCTTGTCTAGCTGACATCTCTCAGTGGATGTCTGCTCACCACCTCAAGCTCAACCTTGACAAGACTGAGCTGCTCTTCCTCCCGGGAAAAGATTGTCCCACTCTTGACCTAACAATCAACATCGGCACCTCAGTTGTTTCCCCGACTCAGACTGCAAGGAATCTGGGTGTGACCCTAGATAACAACCTGTCCTTCACTGCAAACATCGCTGCTACAACCCGTTGCTGCAGATACACGCTTTACAACATCAGGAAGATACGTCCCCAGCTGACTCAGAAAGCGACTCAGGTTCTGGTCCAGGCTCTCGTCATCTCACGCCTAGACTACTGCAACTCCCTCCTGGCTGGTCTACCTGCATGTGCCATCCGACCTCTGCAGCTCATCCAGAATGCAGCGGCTCGTCTGGTCTTCAACCTTCCTAAATTCTCCCACACCACTCCGCTCCTCCGCTCCCTTCACTGGCTTCCGGTAACTGCTAGAATCCACTTCAAGACACTGGTACTTGCTTACCGTGCTGCGAATGGATCTGGCCCTTCCTACATCCAGGACATGGTTAAACCGTACACCCCAGCGCGTGCACTACGCTCTGCATCAGCCAAACGACTCGTTGCGCCCTCGCTGCGAGGGAGACCCAAGTTCCCATCGGCGAAAACACGTGGGTTTGCTGTCCTGGCTCCAAGATGGTGGAATGAGCTCCCCATTGACATCAGTACGGCAGATAGCTTGCACATCTTCCGGCACAAACTGAAAACTCATCTCTTTCGACTCCACTTCGAGCGTTAGAACTATTAACGAAGCACTTTTATACTAATAAAGGACTGGCTTACCTAAAGCCAGTTGAGTAGCACTTGAAATGTTTGGCTCTATGAAACCTGATGTACTTATATGATTCTGTTTTCTTCAAGGTTGTGTCTTCCTGGTCGAATGTACTTATTGTAAGTCGCTTTGGATAAAAGCGTCAGCTAAATGCAATGTAATGTAAATGTAATAATGCGGGTACAGTCCCCTGACAACTCCCCTCACATTCCTCCAGAGTCACAAAAAGTCTGAGTTAACTTTTGGAAGAACCATAGAAAAATGGGTGAAAAAGAATAAATTGTATCTGAAAATAGTGTCTCTTAAGGCGGGTAGAGTCCCCTGACAACTCTCCTTACATTCCTCCAGAGTCAGAAAAACTCTGTTATCTTTTGGGAGAACCAGAGGAAAGGGGGGAAAATGGATAAATTGTATCCCAAAATAGTGTCTCATAATTCCCTGACAACTCCCCTTGCATTCCTCCAGAGACCAGTTCAAAAACGTAAAGTTTGGTAAGAACCATACTGGGGGGTCTCCATGCAACAATTGTATCCGAGCCAAAGCACTCATGGAGCGGATGCATTCCTCCATGATGTGAAACAGCCGTTTTTTTTCTGAGTCCTCTCAAAAACCGGGTTTCCAATTTCGTGCGGATGGTAGCTTGAAAAACATGAATGAATTTTTTTGACGTAGGAGGGGAGGTCTTGATTCCCCTCTCCGTTGTAAAATACAACGGGGGAGTGGAAAAGTGTCCGGGGCTTCCGCCCGAAGCGCCGAAGACTTGAGCTTTTTGGAGCCCCTCCTCTGTTGGCACTCAGAGGAGGGGCTTCATTTTTGATTATTTTAAGATATAATTGACCGTTTTCTTTACTTTTTTCGGCTTTCCACGGGTGGGGTTGCATGGCAGGCCGCCTATGAGATCCCAAATTCTGCCTGGAACCTCCGGGAATTGTGGGCTAAGATCCATAAACTGACAAAGTCACCCAGAAATGTCACTTTAATAGCCCAAAAATATATAATACAAATATATTTAAATAGTAAAAGGTACAATTGTGCTCCGAATTACCCGGAATTTGATTTATATAGCCCCATGATAGTGAATAAAATAATTTTCATGGAAAAAAGTGTTAAAACGCCTGATTAATATGTTTGTAATGCTGGCAGCAGGTTCACTGCTGTAAGCAGGGTCTCACACTCAAAGGCACCTAGGCAGAGATCCAGGGTGATGCACAAGGCTTTCATACCCAGCAATACGTGTTTGAAAGCTGGGGAAAAGTGCTGTGAATACAGGGAGAGAGCAGCCAGAGAGAAGCGGGCTCTGAGAGCCACAGAGCGCACCCACAGATCTCCTTGCAGCGCATGGCTCTTGCACCCAGACTGCACCCAGAGAACAGGCTGCTTCACAGCACTTTACAAGCCAGGAAAAGTGATTGAATCCTGAGTAAACATTGTTTCATTGTTTAAGTGTTTTTAAATGTGTGAAACAGTGTTTTGTCACTTTCAAAACTCTCCCGTCGTTGACCGGAGAAACTGGGTCGATGTTGTATTCAATCTGACCGTTAATATTCCAGTGAGATGAAGTACGTACAATGACCGGAGTGATCCCAAGTTAATTTTGTCCCAAAACTGGAGCATTCCCTCACCCTAAGTTGACAGGGGACTCTACCCACCTATTTTCGGATACAATTTCTCCATTTTTATCCCTTTTCTCTGGCTCTCCCAAAAGTTAACGCAGACTTTTTCTGACTGTGGAGGAATGCAAGGGGAGTTGACAGGGGACTCTTGCAGGCTCATGATGCACTATTTTCGGATACTTTTTTTCATTTTCAGCCATTTTCCATGGATGAATTTAAACTTATTTTTTTTACATTTCGGTTAATGACCCAGTTCTGTTACCGCATTGCCTGGAGGATAGAACCGAGAGATGACAGACTCTCTGGCCGCCTCACAAGTCACTATTGTCGGACACTTTCTTTGCTTTACCCCGGTTCTATCACTCTTTCCTCCTTTGACCATAAAACGTGTTTCCTGCTGGGGTACTGCCTGGTTCCGGGGCAACCCAAACATGGTCGGGGCACCATTAATTGATGCATCGGATGCAATGTTGCCATCACCAGCCCCGCGTTGGTGCGGAGTTGGGACCATTTAACCCGGTGGTAACCCAAGTCCTCCCTTGGTCCGTGTACCAGGCATTGAAGCATCGGACCCATTGTTGCAATCACCGGTTACGCTAACGCATATAAACGGAGAAACACAAAATAATTTAAATACAATTCACTGTTCGGACCAAACCCTGTCCCATCACAGGGTGTTCCTATGCTGGGAAGAGACTAGACCGTCATGTAACTCATGACCACCCTGAGTTCTCCCGAGATGAGGCACATCAGGTCCTGGCAAGGTTGAAGCATAGTGTGGCCCTGCAGTTGCTCCATGACCTCCGAGAGACTAATCCCATCATTGGAATGGCTACATCATTGGATATAGACAATGAGGAGGAATACCCGGTGCACCCTCCACCCTTCTCCCCACATACTGAGTGTGACGAAGAGGACTGCAGGCAGGTGATGCTGGAAAATGTGGCATTGAGGGCTCAGAAGGATGCCCTCATTGATGAGGTGAAGACCCTGCGCTCCAGGCTGAAAAAGGGGCTAAAACCCAGGAAGCAGAGTGCCACTGCTGCTGTGCTTGAGGAAGAGGAAGAATGTATACGATTTAAGGGCCTGGCAATCTCAAGTACCTCCGGCATAAACACAGTAGCCTCCGGCAGCAATAAAAAAAAAAGAATGTGAACCATTTCCTGAGGTACTTGTCTGAGTCAAAGCTCCGGGGGTGCAGGCTCACCCAGTCTGATATGACTCACATCATCAGAGAGGTGACAGCCAACATGAACGACTTGAAAAAGTCTGTCACTGTCTACCAGTTTAAGGTGAAGAGGAACAAGCTGGATCGTCTGCCAAGCCAGGCAGAGCTTCTCGCTGCCATGGCGGCCGCTGAGAAGTGCATCCCTGATCTCCTTGACCTGATGGCTTGCAATCCGACCTCAATCACCCAGTACCTGCTATATGGCTATCTAACCCTCCATTGGAGCCTCCTGTATGGCCACCGTCTGGGTGTGTACGCAAACATGACCAACACTGAGGTATTTGAGGCGGACAGAAGGGGCACTGCTGAGGGCTCCATCATCCACGTGCAGGATCACAAGACTGCCAAGACATTTGGCGAAGCACAGCTGGTGCTTACAGTAAAGGAGTTTAGCTGGGTCATAAGGTGGATGGGGATAAAAGAGGGCTTTTCACAACGGGGAAGCACGCCTCCAGGAACCTGAACGCTCACTTGAAGAGGGCTTGGGCTGATGCTGGGCTAGAAACAGCTGTCACCTTCACAATCCTGCGCACTGCCCTGGCTGACAATATCAAGCATCACTAAGATCCAGAAAGCAGGACAATTCTCGCCAGGTTTATGTGTCACGACGTAAGCACTGCAGACCGGTTCTACGCGAATACGCCTGGAATAACTCAGGGGCGGAGACCAGCGAAACCTCTTCTTCAGGGCCGGTTGATACTCCTGATGTGGGGGTAGAGGCCGTGGACTCAGCCTTTTTCCCTCGGTGCACCGTACAAGTTAGACAGCTAATATGGCCCCCCGGGCCCCCGCTAATCATGTTTTTATTATGTTTATTATGTATATTGTGTATACTGTTTTTGTAAAAATCGTGTGATAATTAAATAAATAATAAAACATTTATATAACCTTGAAGGTTCCCAGGGGTAGATACAGTGCCAGGTATCAGACTATTTAAACAATGTTTAAGAGACACCTTCCCTGGCTTGTAAAATGCGGTGATGCGCCCTGGAGGTATCAGACTATTTTAAACAACTTTTCCCCGCCTTTGAAACACTAATTCCTGGCTTTTAGCACGATATCATTTAACATTGAACTTCTCCTGGAAATGCACATATTCTGTGCATTTGGGTGTGTATGTTTGGGTATGTATGCCCACCCGTTGGAACGACTTATGATGATTTCAAGTTTTTAAAGTCCAATTTCAGTAACAAGTAAGACCGCCAAGGTGCCCAAATGTCACACACATATAGGCCGGGGCCTAAGCTATCACCCAAACCAGGACCTATATGGATGCCCACCTTGTAGCGCCAGATATTCACATTTTAAACTCCACTACAATTGATAAATAACCCTAACCATATTATGCTGTTCCTTCTAGTGTTTACTTCCTGTCTGTCTTTTTCTGGTGATTTCTCCAACGTCTCAATCTTTTAACCTCTTGCTTTCTATCCATTGATCCTCCTTAGCAACAGTATTTTGTTTGCTCAGCAGAGTTCTGTTATCAAGTTTTACCAACCTCAGACAAAAAGTGTATTAAGAATTTATAAATTAAGAAATAGAATTCTGCTATCAAAATTGGTTTACGTCTATGGGCTTCAAAGATGTTCATATTAGCTGTGTGTGTGTGTGTGTGTGTGTGTGTGTGTGTGTGTGTGTGTGTGTGTGTGTGTGTGTGTGTGTGTGTGTGTGTGTGTGTGTGTGTGTGTGTGTGTGTGTGTGTGTGTGTGTGTGTGTGTGTGTGTGTGTGTGTGTGTGTGTGTGTGTGTGTGGGTGTGTGTGTGTGTGTGTGTGTGTGTGATATGACACACTACCTGACCTCTCAAGTTTCAGTCAGAGAGGAGAAGCAAGGCGAGGCCAAAAGAGACGGGAATTTAGATATAGAGACGGACGGCCGGACGGACACAGAACAGTGATGTTAGCTGGATTTATTTTTAAATAAGCAGGTAAGACTGAACTGTGTGGGGGGGGGCAGTGAAACCCGTTGTTTCTATGTGTGTAGAGCATATGATAATTCTATATTTTAACAAAACATTTCTAATCACATGTTTTACAATTAACTATGTATATATATATATATGTAAATAACATAGTATTAATATAGCATTCAAGTCATCCAAATACTACACTGTGCTGTATCATACATGTAATATGTGTGTGTGTGTGTGTGTGTGTGTGTGTGTGTGTGTGTGTGTGTGTTAGTGTGTGTGTGTTTAACACCTGCTGCACTGCTGTTAAACTGATAGTGTGCATTATATCAGCTGATCATAACCAGCGTTCCTTAAACTTTTTAAAATATTAAAGACAGACAGAGTGTATGAAACTGAAATATAGCTGTGACGGTGCACCACTGAACTGGATTTCATTCATTCACACACACACACACACACACACACACACACACACACACACACACACACACACACACACACACACACACGTCTGTCCTCATGTTCCAGCAGGTGTTCTGGGTGTAAATGGTTAACGGACATGATTTACAATCCCAGCTGGTTTCATTTTTATTACCACCGGTATGTTTGAGGGGGCAACGGTGACATGGTCCCAGATAAACCTCATTTAACTCAGGAAGCAAGGATCCAAGGAGCAAAGGATCCAAGGAGCAAAGTAACCAAGGAGCGAAGGAATCAAGGAAGCAAAGGGCAAAGGAAGAGCAGTAAAACAAACCAACAACAAAATAACTGAAGTCACATTTAGAGCTCCAGCTGTTGTGAGGAAGGTTAGAGAAATCAGAATCAATATTAATCTTGTCTTTACAGTTCATATATTTAACATGTCTCCTTTGACCCAGCTCTCATCTAACCCTGTCTGCTTTCATTTAACCGCGTCTACTCTCATCTACCCCATCTGCTCTCATCTACCCCCGTCTGCTCTCATATAACCCTGTCTGCTCTCATCTACCCCCATCTAGTCTCATCTACCCCGTCTGCTCTCATATAACCCCGTCTGCTCTCATATAACCCCGTCTGCTCTCATATAACCCCGTCTGCTCTCATATAACCCCGTCTGCTCTCCTCTACCTCCGTCTGCTGTCATCTACCCCCGTCTGCTCTCCTCTAACCCCGTCTGCTCTCCTCTACCCCCGTCTGCTCTCCTCTACCCCCGTCTGCTCTCATCTAACCCGTCTGCTCTCATCTAACCCTGTCTGCTCTCATATAACCCCATCTGCTCTCATCTACCCCCGTCTGCTCTCATATAACCCCGTCTGCTCTCATCTACCCCCATCTAGTCTCATCTACCCCGTCTGCTCTCATATAACCCTGTCTGCTCTCATATAACCCTGTCTGCTCTCATATAACCCCGTCTGCTCTCATATACCTCCGTCTGCTGTCATCTACCCCCGTCTGCTCTCCTCTAACCCCGTCTGCTCTCCTCTACCCCCGTCTGCTCTCCTCTACCCCCGTCTGCTCTACTCTACCCCTGTCTGCTCTCATCTAACCCGTCTGCTCTCATCTAACCCGTCTGCTCTCATCTAACCCCGTCTGCTCTCATATAACCCCGTCTGCTCTCATATAACCCCGTCTGCTCTCATATAACCCCGTCTGCTCTCATATAACCCCGTCTGCTCTCCTCTACCCCCGTCTGCTCTCCACTACCCCCCGTCTGCTCTCCTCTACCCCCGTCTGCTCTCCACTACCCCCGTCTGCTCTCATCTAACCCGTCTGCTCTCATCTAACCCCGTCTGCTCTCATATAACCCCGTCTGCTCTCATATAACCCTGTCTGCTCTCCTCTACCCCCGTCTGCTCTCCACTACCCCTGTCTGCTCTCATCTACCCCCGTCTGCTCTCATCTACCCCCGTCTGCTCTCATCTAACCCTGTCTGCTCTCCTCTACCCCCGACTACTCTCATTTACCCCCGTCTGCTCTCATTTACCCCCCGAACTGGATCACCAGACACACTGCAGACACGCTGCAGACACGCTGCAGACACACTGCAGACAAGCTGCAGACACACTGCAGACAAGCTGCAGACACACTGCAGACACGCTGCAGACAAGCTGCAGACACACTGCAGACACACTGCAGACACACTGCAGGAGAGCTTTGATGTTGGAGGATTTTCACAGATCTCTGATAGCTGTTTAGACATGTTTCAACATTTTCTACTCCTTTCACAAAAGCATTAATAAGCTAAGAGCTGCAGCAGTAAACAAGTTAAACTTTATTTAAAGTTTTCCATGTTTAAATCTCTTCTAAAGTCTGAAGGAAGTCAGTGTCACAGCGTCTCTCTGAGCTTCTCACTATACTCTGTTCCCCCATCAGGGAGAGAAGTCCCTTATCGCTAACAGCTCTGTGAGCTTTATTTTTTACAGTCGATGTTAGCAGAACAACCCACACTGCATTCAGTGCTGATCTGGGTGCTCTCCATTCCTCAGTCTCTGCTTCCTCTCTACTGCACACACACACACACACACACACACACACACACACACACACACACACACACACACACACACACACACTCACACTCACACTCACACTCTCACATACACACACTCACAAACACACACACTCTCACACACACACACTCTCACTCTCACACACACAAACACACACACACACACAAACTCACAAACACACACACACACAGGAGGAACAAGAAGAACTCTGCTTCAGTTGGCCGAGCGGTTTATGTAGTCACAGGACGGCCGAGCAACACAAGATATGTTTGCTGTCGCTTCATATTCAGGAGAAATAAAAGCAGAGCATCACACAAACACACACACACACACACACCCACACACACACACACACACACACACACACACACAGATATCCGTTTTTGTGTTTCTGGCAGCATGTCTTACTGGAGCTAGAGTTTGTCTACTGAGAAACTTCTCAACTAAAGTGTCACTGAGTTTCTGTTTTAATCAGAGAGCATAACACACACATCGTTTTATTTGAGCGTAGAGAGCTGACAGAGAGAGGAAATGCCTGACGTCTCTGCTGGCGTCCAACAACATTCAGGAGTCTACAGTTGCACACACACACACACACACACACACACACACACACACACATATGGTGTGTACATTGAAAGGAGGAATACTCTTCTCTATCAGTGTGACACAACATCACACTCTGCTGGAACGAGAAACACTGATAACAGCTGTGTGTGTGTGTGTGTGTGTGTGTGTGTGCGTGTGTGTGTGTGTGTGTGTGTGACGGACACCTGTCTGAGCAAAAGAGGAATGCAGTTGGCATCGGGGCTAAACAGTTAGCTTAGCATAGAGACTGGCCACAGCAGGAACAGTCCACAGAGAAACAGGAAGTGGAGAAACATGTGAGCAGCGCATGTAGACAGAGCAGCGAGTGTGTGTGTGTGTGTGTGTGTGTGTGTCTGTGTTAGTGTGTTTGTCCTGTGACTAAAACTACAGCAGTGTGTTTGAGAGTCAGTGTGGCGCCTCTTATCAGAAATACAAGAGGCTGCACCACATGTAAGTGATGGACACACACTCATTCACACAGACTCACACACACTCACACACACACATACACACACACACACCTTCAGTTTGAAGCAGGGGACAGACCAGCAGCTGCTGATCTCAGTAAGACTTGTTTCCTATCATTATAAATGTTTCTGTAGTCTGTTTGTGTGTATATATATATCTATATATATAGATATATATATATACACACAATGTATATGTATGTATGTATATAGATATATAGATACATATGTATGTGTGTGTTTTAAGATAAGTATGTGTGTTTTATATCATGTATTTGATTTGTTGAATATGTTGTGTGTGCGTACAGTTGGTTTGTATATCCTATCTATAGGACGAGCTAGTGTATGTAGTCATTAATTGTGTGCAGATGTTTCAATACAATTAACTGCTGTGTGTGTAAGATCATGGTGGGTGTTCAATGTTTCTCATGTTAGTGTGTGTTCAAGGTTAGGGTTAGTGCGTGTTCATGGTGTGTTCTAGGGTGTTGTCACTGTTATGTTGTAATCATTGATGGTTAACAATGGTATAGCTTTATTAATGGTTAATTACATGTCACATGTTAGACGCTTTTATCCAAAGTGACTTATTACTCAATACTGTGGGCAATCCCCACAGGAGCACTTTGGGGTCAAGTGTCTCAGGGACACAACGACATGCTGACTGCAGTGGGGTTTGAACCTGTGACCTCCTGACCCCAACACCTATGCACAACCCACTGCACCACACGCCTCCCGTTAATAATGATGTATGATGGTTAGTAATGGTGTGTGGTGGTATTGAATGGTACTACGGTTCCTGGGTATGGACCATCTGAAGGTGCAGTGCTGGACAGGAAGAGCATGGCTCCTCCTCTGGATCTCGTGTACCTGTTCCCGTGCGTCAGGTGCAGGGCGGTCGGTCTCAGATAAAGATAAAATATACTTTATTGATCCTAAATTGGGCTATTTTTTTATTGCAGGAGCATTTCAAACATAAATGCAGGTGTGTTGGGGGAGGGTCTGACAGGTGTGATGGGGGAGGGTCTGACAGGTGTGAGGGTCTGACAGGTGTGATGGGGGATGGTCTGACAGGTGTGATGGGGGAGGGTCTGACAGGTGTAATGGGGGATGGTCTGACAGGTGTGATGGGGGAGGGTCTGACAGGTGTGATGGGGAGGGCCTGACAGGTGTGATGGGGGAGGGTCTGACAGGTGTGATGGGTGAGGGTCTGACAGGTGTGATGGGGGAGGGTCTGACAGGTGTGATGGGGGATGGTCTGACAGGTGTGATGGTGGATGGTCTGACAGGTGTGATGGGGGAGGGTCTGACAGGTGTGATGGGGGAGGGTCTGACAGGTGTGATGGGGGATGGTCTGACAGGCATGATGGGGGATGATCTGACAGGCGTGATGGGGGAGGGTCTGACAGGTATGATTGGGAGGGTCTAAGAGGTGGGATGGGGGAGGGTCTGAGAGGCGTGATGGGGGAGGGTCTGACAGGTGTGACGGGGGAGGGTCTGACTGGTGTGATGGGGAGGGTCAGTGCTCTGTACACAGTTAAACTGCTCCATTTCTCTGACCTCATGTTTTCACTATGCCATCCTACAGACAGTCAGTGAGTGATTGTCTTGATTATTTCCTGGTAAAGTTATCTCACCACTTCTCTACACGCGAGGATCACTCAGAGAAGTTCTTCAGGAGTGGGTGTGAGTGTGTGTTTGTTTGTATGTGACCAAAATAGGATGCATCAACATCCTACAGAGGATCCAGGCCACAGGAAGCTGGACCCCATCCAGGGTCAAAGTCTTTGGCTCGTTCTATCTCTGGCAGTACCTCAGAGCGATGGGACTGATCCAGTAACTCAGAGCGATGAGACTGATCCAGTAACTCAGAGCGATGGGACTGATCCAGTACCTCAGAGCGATGGGACTGATCCAGTACCAGTAACTCAGAGTGATGAGACTGATCCAGTAACTCAGAGCGATGGGACTGATCCAGTACCTCAGAGCGACGGGACTGATCCAGTAACTCAGAGCGATGGGACTGATCCAGTAACTCAGAGCGATGGGACTGATCCAGTAACTCAGAGCGATGAGACTGATCCAGTAACTCAGAGTGATGGGACTGATCCAGTACCAGTAACTCAGAGTGATGAGACTGATCCAGTAACTCAGAGCGATGGGACTGATCCAGTACCTCAGAGCGACGGGACTGATCCAGTACCTCAGAGCGATGGGACTGATCCAGTACCTCAGAACGATGGGACTGATCCAGTACCTCAGAGCCATGGGACAGATCCAGTACCTCAGAGCCATGGGACAGATCCAGTACCTCAGAGCGATGGGACTGATCCAGTACCTCAGAGCGATGGGACTGATCCAGTACCTCAGAACGATGGGACTGATCCAGTACCTCAGAACGATGGGACAGATCCAGTACCTCAGAGCCATGGGACTGATCCAGTACCTCAGAGCGATGGGACTGATCCAGTACCTCAGAGCCATGGGACAGATCCAGTACCTCAGAGCCATGGGACAGATCCAGTACTTCAGAGCCATGGGACTGATCCAGTACCTCAGAGCGATGGGACTGATCCAGTACCTCAGAGCGATGGGACAGATCCAGTACCTCAGAGCGATGGGACTGATCCAGTACCTTAGAGCCATGGGACTGATCCAGTACCTCAGAGCGATGGGACTGATCCAGTACCTCAGAGCCATGGGACTGATCCAGTACCTCAGAGCGATGGGACTGATCCAGTACCTCAGAGCGATGGGACTGATTCAGTACCTCAGAACGATGGGACTGATCCACTACCTCAGAGCGATGGGACTGATCCAGTACCTCAGAGCCATGGGACAGATCCAGTACCTCAGAGCCATGGGACTGATCCAGTACCTCAGAGCGATGGGACTGATCCAGTACCTCAGAGCGATGGGACAGATCCAGTACCTCAGAGCCATGGGACTGATCCAGTACCTCAGAGCCATGGGACTGATCCAGTACCTCAGAGCCATGGGACTGATCCAGTACCTCAGAGCCATGGGACTGATCCAGTACCTCAGAGCCATGGGACTGATCCAGTACCTCAGAGCGATGGGACAGATCCAGTACCTCAGAGCCATGGGACTGATCCAGTACCTCAGAGCCATGGGACTGATCCAGTACCTCAGAGCCATGGGACTGATCCAGTACCTCAGAGCCATGGGACAGATCCAGTAGCTCAGAGCCATGGGACTGATCCAGTACCTCAGAGCGATGGGACTGATCCATAAGGAGATAAAAAGAGGAGATAAGAAAAGGAGATGAGGAGAATAGAGGAGGAGATAAGAAGTTAAAGGTGTGTGTGTGTGTGTGTGTGTGTGTGTGTGTGTGTGTGTGTGTGTGTGTGTGTGTGTGTGTGTGTGTGTGTGTGTGTGTGTGTGTGTGTGTGTGTGTGTGTGTGTGTGTGTGTGTGTGTGTGTGTGTGTGTGTGTGTGGGGGGGGGTGTGTGGGGGGGTGGGTTTGGGTGTGTGTAATGAGCCAGGTCATCGTAGTGATGGTAACACACACCGGAGGTTCAGTCTGATGACCGGCAACAGGTGCTACTGCCATGGTAACGCAGGGGTGGGGTCAACTATGGCAACGCCACTGACACCGGAGACTGTGTGTGTGTGTGTGTGTGTGTGTGTGTGTGTGTGTGTGTGTGTGTGTGTGTGTGTGTGTGTGTGTGGTGTGTGTGTGTGTGTGTGTGTGTGTGTGTGTGTGTGTGTGTGTGTGTGTGTGTGTGTGTGTGTGTGTGTGTGTGTGTGTGTGTGTGTGTGTGTGTGTGTGTGTGTGTGAGAGTCCCAAGTCACTGTGGTGAGAGTCAGTCAAGTCAAGTCATTGCTCAGGTCAAACAAGTCACAAGTCAAGTCATACGGAATTCTTATGAATAACCCCAGTTTCCACATTTAAATCATTTAACCTCTTAAGCCCGAGAGACCCCGGCACCGCCCTCCCGCAATATCTTGCAGGAAACAGTGTCTGAGGGCATGTTCATTTAATAAACTATGAATGTTTTATATCCATGTAACGGGAAGAAACTCATCTAACTGATCTTTTTTTTCTTTCTTTTTTTTTAAAAAACCCCACAATGCTAACGCTGAGCCTCTGAATTAGCAACGAGCGAAAAATGCTAACAGATTACTGCACCGAAATTCACTCACAAAACCTTATTATTTATCTTTTCTGCACATCTAACCCATCGATCTGATCTTGAGATGACACAGAATCGATGGGTACAGACATTATCACTCAATGACACGAACTCGCGACTTTATAAACAAAAACAGACATCAAAACATGTGGCGCTAGGTAGCTAAAAACGCTAACATGGCTCACCTGTGTGGTAGTCTGGTCAAAAGTGGTCTTCAATGGCATTAAAACGATAACAACGCTGCTGAAGTTAATCCATAGGTTAATCCAATGTGTCCCTTTGAATGATTTCTGATCATCCATGAGCAATAAACCTGCTTTTCCGTTTCCAAATGTCAGAGCTAGAGATAGCTTCACTCTCATGCAAAACCTTGTGCACGAAGCCCCCACCTTTTTGTTTTACCATGTGTGTGTGAGTGGGGAGATTCCCCTTCGATTATATTGGCTCTAACGGTCAGAAAGAGATGTCAATCAGCAAAATTGACAAAGGGGGGCCAGAGATATGGAAAATCCACCCAAACGACCCCAGAAGTGTTTTTTTGTTGCTATATCTCTCTAAAAAGGTCAGATTTCACTTGTTTTGCATCAATCCCGATACAGGGTACTTGTTTTAAGTTGTACTTTGGATTCCTAAAGCGTTTAGTCTACTAACCCATCATCCAAGGGTAGTTTTCACTATAAGTACAAAATAATATTTGGACGGACAGTATCATTTACAGTTTTTTACCATGTTCAATCTGAATTTTATTTAAAATAAAAAACATCTATATTGTTCTGACTTTTCTACATCCAACTCAAAGGTTTATCATTACTTTGAGAACAAAGATTATTAATTTAACCCTTTTAGAAGATATGGTCCTTTGTTCTGGGAATGTCATTTTCGAGCCTGAAACCTGAAAAGCAGGCTCAGGGCTGAACAGGTTAAAATGTTGTGGTTATGAACATTTTATTTTTATTTTCAACATAAACAGCAATAGAGAGTGGGGCTCTAAATTGATAACAGGAGTACAACACAAATATTTTACATCAACATGTGAAGCCTTCTGCCCTGGCTCCCCTTCAGCAGGGTCACAGCATGTCTCCTGTCTACTGTGCTCCCATACAACACTGTCACATTGTTTTCCTAACTGTGTCTGTGCACAAATAAATATTGCATCAAAGCCAATACAACGGAATAGTGTATGTACCAGGGCGCATGATATGTGTATGTTTGTGTGTTTGTGTGCAGACAGTGCGACATTAAGATTAAACACATTTCTTTCATTTGGGAACACCCACATATACATATGGAGTTGGCCAGATGTGTGTAAATTACTGTTCATGGTCATTTGCAAACAAATGCCGTTGTCGGACAGACACAGACACACAGAGCAGAGCTGAGCACAAACACAAAAACACACACATCATGCGCCTTAGTCAGCGGACATCTCCTTCATAAGAAAAGTAATAGGGGGATTAATCGGGCAGTTCGATTTGTGTAGAGGTGTGTGTGTAGAGGTGTGTGTGTGTGTGTGGTTAACACGTAGCAGCCTGCGGTTGCTCTTCAGCTGTTTTAATGAAAGTACACACAGTGAAGGCGTTGCTGGTGCTGCACTTCTCAGAGGCGGAGTTACACGTCCCGCTGCTGAAAAGATTTCATGAAGTGAAGGAGAGTCCGAGTTCAAAATATATCTAAAATAATGTATGCACTGCCATTTCCCAACATAAACATTACAGTCTGCAATGAGACGGCTGTCTCCTCTGTGCTCCACTTCCTACTTGCCGCTCCGGTAATTTTCTTGTGCGAACGAGATACAGTATCTTTTTTTTTTCATTGTCCTTTAGGGGCTCCCTACGATACAAAAACAATTGCAAATATTTAATTTTAAAAAGTGAAGTCCTTTCGAGTCATCTGTCTCAAGTCATGAATACCAAGTCAAAGTCAAATATTTTATCAATGTTAGTCAAGCAAGTCTCAAGTCCGAAAATATGCGACTCAAGTCTGACTCGAGTCAAGTCATGTGACTCGAGTCCCCCACCTCTGCAGACTGGTGTTCTGCAATAATGTCTCACGGGGGGAACTGGTCCCAGGTCAGTCTGAACCAGCCCTCACTATAACAGGAGAGTCTTCAGTCTATAACAGCAGAACTAGGAGCTGGTCCCAGGTCAGCCTGAACCAGCCCTCACTATAACAGGAGAGTCTTCAGTCTATAGCAGCAGAACTAGCAGCTGGTCCCAGGTCAGTCTGAACCAGCCCTCACTATAACAGGAGAGTCTTCAGTCTATAGCAGCAGAACTAGCAGCTGGTCCCAGGTCAGTCTGAACCAGCCCTCACTATAACAGGAGAGTCTTCAGTCTATAGCAGCAGAACTAGGAGCTGGTCCCAGGTCAGCCTGAACCAGCCCTCACTACAAGAGGAGAGTCTTCAGTCTATAGCAGCAGAACTAGGAGCTGGTCCCAGGTCAGCCTGAACCAGCCCTCACTATAACAGGAGAGTCTTCAGTCTATAGCAGCAGAACTAGGAGCTGGTCCAAGGTCAGTCTGAACCAGCCCTCACTCTAAGAGGAGAGTCTTCAGTCTATAGCAGCATAACTAGGAGCTGGTCCCAGGTCAGTCTGAACCAGCCCTCACTATAACAGGAGAGTCTTCAGTCTATAGCAGCATAACTAGGAGCTGGTCCCAGGTCAGCCTGAACCAGCCCTCACTATAAGAGGAGAGTCTTCAGTCTATAGCAGCAGAACTAGGAGCTGGTCCCAGGTCAGTCTGAACCAGCCCTCACTATAAGAGGAGAGTCTTCAGTCTATAGCAGCATAACTAGGAGCTGGTCCCAGGTCAGCCTGAACCAGCCCTCACTATAACAGGAGAGTCTTCAGTCTATAGCAGCAGAACTAGGAGCTGGTCCCAGGTCAGTCTGAACCAGCCCTCACTACAAGAGGAGAGTCTTCAGTCTATAGCAGCAGAACTAGCAGCTGGTCCCAGGTCAGTCTGAACCAGCCCTCACTATAAGAGGAGAGTCTTCATTCTATAGCAGCAGAACTAGCAGCTGGTCCCAGGTCAGCCTGAACCAGCCCTCACTATAACAGGAGAGTCTTCAGTCTATAGCAGCAGAACTAGGAGCTGGTCCCAGGTCAGTCTGAACCAGCCCTCACTCTAAGAGGAGAGTCTTCAGTCTATACAGATGTAGCGCTCCATTTCAGACGCCTACCCGTGCGGGTCCGTGATCGGCACGGGGTGGGCCCCTGCTGAAAAGGAAAACCCCCCCGCAGGATTTGAAACGCCCCCTTGATAAATACATTTAATTATAATTAAACTAGCTGCAATGGATCATGGATCCACCAGGGGGAGCCGTGATTAAAAAGCTGCCACACTGGAACCCATGTGAAATAAACAGCTGATCTACAGGTATCTGATATCGCGGATATTTGTTAAGATCCATATGTCACGGATAGGATCATATTCTGTGCTAAATAAGAGACATTTAATCATTTACTAAACATCCCCATGTTTTTATTTAACAAAATAATGTTTAATTCACGTAGGCGTAAGTACAAAACCATCGCTATGTTTTTAGATCAGGAAATGCATCCAGGCTCAAACAAACGATTTTCAATAATCATCCTCACGATCATTTAATGTAGGCTATCATATGTTCGCGAGTTGAAATGAATGCACTAAATTTAATCCACGTGAGTTTACAACAACAAAAATAATCGCTTTGTTTTTATATCACATCCGACCGGAGGAAAATGCAGCACGGGTCTCACTACTGATCATCCAATCCCACGGGCAAACAATAATATGTACAGTGTTAATAGTTTACTGTATTATTAGTGTCTAATATTACTGGGGATTTCGGAATGGTAGCATACTGGATTTTGATTTATTGTATCGGCTTCATATCGCAATATATTCCCGAAGTCTGAAATGCAAAAATGTCCCACATTAGGGCAATTCACCCTACATTTAATCAGTCATACAAAATCATATTTCGTTTATTTTTAACGAAATAAATGTGGTTTAATCCACATAATTTACTGTGTTAATTGTTTACTGTAGTATTGTGCACATTACTTTTTGCTGCTTGTTGCACCTGGTTAGAAGCTAAACTGCATTTCGTTGTCTCAGTACCTGCAATATGTGCAATAACAATAAAGTTGAATCTAATCTTGAGCAGGAACAAATGTATTTAGGCTACTTAGTACATATCTGACATAAACGATTAAACACATTTGTGCATTCTCTAAACCGAGTCAAGCCGAGTCCGGAGGTGGCGGCACATTAAAGTGTGCACCTGATTGTTTAACTTGAAGGTGCCTGATGACATTTAATCATTCAAACTAAATCATATTTCGTTTCTTTTTAACGAAATAAATGTGGTTCAATCCACATAATTTAGGCCTACTGTGTTAATTGTTTAGTATTGTTTAACTTGAAGGTGCCTGATGTGAACATTTCCAGAAGAACTCTAGCTTGAATGGCCTTTGTATGCAAAGTAGGCCTAACATAGGCAGCGCGTGAGGCTCAGGTTTGGGAAGGCTAAATCACTTTTTTTTTCATCTTACGCTGCCCGCCTCCGGCGTCTATAGAAAACAGATCAACTCAGTGAAAGCACCATCTGCTGACCGATCAGAGCTCAGTGTGCGGAGTTTAAATCTATCAAGTCATATTACAGGAAAAAGGAAATGCAGTTTAAACTGCCGTATGCAGAGAAGACGCCGACGTGTCGCACTTATCATTCATATCACACTGACATCACATCATCAATCAGATCATCGATCTCACATCGATATCACAATATTTCCTTATCTGAGTCAGCTTCTCGAGCCGTATCTGGCCGTGCAACACTTAGTTACATTGTCACATATACTGTATGCAGACGTATTATTTTAAGCAACACATTAAGTTGACGAAACACTCAACTCAAATGTAATAAAGTCAGATCCCCTCGTGTTTTAGATGGGGCAGTATCATAAAACTGTTGTACGCTTTCAAACACTCGGTAGTTTATTTTGTAACGAGTTGTTCTGTATTCTCCTTGCAGGTGCAACTATGTGGCTTGTATCCTGGATTATATGTTTAAGTCATCATGGATGTTTAAAGTTCATATTTGTCTAATATTAGTTTACTTTTTATTAATGAAGTATGATGTTGCGCTGTCAGTACACTTGTCCCTGTTTGTGATTGGTCAAATGTAGCTAACCCCGCCCCTTTCACGTGAACGCGTTCTCAGCTGGAGAGAGAAACCCTGGCTTGATTTACCGAGTTGATAACCAGCGCCGTAGGACCGTTTAGCGAGATCGCGTTTGTTAGGGATAGTTAAGATAACTCAAGCATATCCAGGGTCTGTTGAACTGGCTTCGTGGTACAGGGCACAGGTGGCTGCATAGCAGCGCTAATGTCAAAGACATTATATTTTTATTTTACCAGGATGCAGTCACACAAATATTTGGGAAGGCTTAGCCTTCATAGCCTACAGCACCCGCCGTCCCTGGGCCTACAGTATAGCCGAACCATGTACACCTTCCTTTTTTCCCGTCCAAAGTTTGAATTGGATAAAGGTAATGGTTATCGATGGTGCTTTTATAGCCTATTGTATAATAACTGTGTGATTTATATTGTTTTTCAAATGCATATGGCCACCCATTTACACTGCTCTTCCCGTCAAGAATATGAATAGAACTTAGTTAGATCACTTTACATTTCTGCAAATTAATTTTTAATCACACACGTCTCCCCGTCCCGAAAATGATAAATAAAATAAAAAGAGGAAACCATTTTCAAGTTCAGTTTTCAACGTTTTATTTAAAATGACTGACATAACACAGACACCATACTGTAGGCCTATCTGCTGCGGAAACCAGGACGAGCTATTTCGGGATCTGTTTTTCGGGGGCTCCTCAGTCTCTCATTTACCCGGCTCCTGATTAGGACACATCCTGGGGATTGTGTTTACAAACATTGACCAGACCGTTCACCAGCCCCCACCCCCCATGTTGCCCATGCTGTCCTGTGTTGCGAACTCTTTGTTTAAAACGAATTGGCCATCGGAATGTGTGGAGGAATTCTCCCAAGGGTCACATTCCACAGCTCTCCCCCCCCCCCCCCCCCCCTCCCCCCCCACTCCTGTGATCTCCCATCCCCCAGTCTGTAGGTTTGTGTTTGCATATTGATATGCCGTAATTCCTACTGGTCCTCTCACGCACATACATTCTCCTTACAGTATACATACATAGGCTATATGAGTCCGTGTATCTACGGACCATTTGTTTTTCTTTATTAAACAAGTTAACGGAAGAGCGTCTGAGAGGCGTTTTTGCCCTTTTGCTTGTTACCTTACTAAATGGTCTAATGGTCAGTGGAGCGAGGGGGGATGCCCGCGAAACTCACGGAAGTGATTTCAAAACAAAAAGCACTCGTTTGCTTGGAACAAAGAAAACGGCCAAGACACACATTGAGTCCAGAAAATGAATGTTATTAAGGGCTGTAAATATAATAAGCCTGTGTCTAAAATTGACAACAGGCTTATTATATTTACAGCCCTTAAGATACACTTTTGTGTTTAACAGCTGACCACTACCATGACATACTTTGTTTTAGTACATTTCGCATGAGAGCAAAATGTATAAATATGAGCATTACATTATATGAATATGAGAACAACATGCATGAATGTGTGAGTGACAATATATGAATGTGTGCATTGAAATATGATAATATGAGAGCAAAATGTATGAATGTGTGAGTAGTGTGTGAGAGTGAAAATGTATGTATGTAAAAGGAGAATATATGTGTGTAGAGTGAAAATGTATGTATGTAAAAGGAGAATATATGTGTGTGAGAGTGAATATGTATGTAAAAGGAGAATATATGTGTGTGAGAGTGAAAATGTATGTATGTAAAAGGAGAATATATGTGTGTAGAGTGAAGATGTATGTATGTAAATGGGGAATATATGTGTGTAAGAGTGAAAATGTATGTAAAAGGAGAATATATGTGTGTAGAGTGAAGATGTATGTATGTAAAAGGAGAATATATGTGTGTAAGAGTGAAAATATGCTGCATTTTGAATGTCCGATAGTCCACCATTTCCACCGGAAATATCAAACATTTAATAAAAGTGAAAAACAATGAACAAGACTTAACGTATTCATCATAATTAATTATATTTATTTCGTTTGGATGTAGGATTTTTGACTTTGTTTAGAACAGTGATCTTCTACTATATGAACATTTTGGACCCAAAATCACAAAAAAAAAACGTAAAAACAGATTTTGAAAATGATATTATTTTTCATATGTAACACAAACATACACAACGAAACCATTTAAAAGCTGGAAATATATACATGGGATGTCACTATGATAATGTGAAAGTTTGATTGAGGTAGCATGGGATTTCATTCTGATAAGGCAAAAGTGTTATTATAAATATAATACAAATATATATATATACACATTATGTACAAAATCAGTTTTTTCTGTCTTTATCTGTGCCACGCTTCAAAGCGGTTTATGTCAATACGACACAGAGGGCAACATCACAGGTTCCTCCTCCTCCATGTCCAAAAACAAGCTTAAAGCTTGACTCACGTTCAGAGTTCTCTTCATCATAGTTGAATCTTCAAAACTCTAAATCTATCTAACTATATCTAAATTCTCAATGTTTGTCTGTCTTTGCTTCAATCCAGTCTCCCGCCGTCTCTCTTCGTCTCCCGCCGCCTGTCTTCGTATATCTTCGTCTCTCTCATTTCCCGCCGTCTCTCTTCGGTTCCCGCCGTCCCTCTTTGTCTCTTTTCGTCTCGTTTCGTATCACTCCGTTTACCTGATTACCTCACCCCCTCCCTGGTAAATACATCCTGTTGAGCAGAATCTACAGTTTCCAGTATTTTCCGTTTCGTAAAATTATCAAATACGGCGAAGATATTAAAATATGTGCTTCCATTATTCATACTTCTGAAATATATCTGTATTAACTTTATATCATCGTATGTCCGTGTTTATTTGTGTCTGTTTATTGGGTCTTTTTGCATGAAACACAGACTGGCATATAGTTGCAAGCCAGTACTTTCGACAGAAATACACATATACATCCTGTTGAGCAGGATCTACAGTTTCCAGTATTTTCCGTTTCGTAAAATGATCAAATGCGGCGAATATATTCAAATATGTGCTTCCATTTTTCATACTTTTGAAATGTATTAACTTTATATCATCGTATCTCCGTGTTTACTGGGTCTTTTTGCATGAAACAAAGACTGGGATATAGTTTCAAGCCAGTACTTTCGACAGAAACACACGGCAATGTTGTCCGGACTGTTGTTATTATGCGGCACAGGTCATGTGATCTGATCACGCCGGCGTGACGGTTGACTCCAAAGGGTTAATATTAAATACATATAAGTATTTTTACAACTTGTATTTAGAAATACTCTGTTGTAATTATTGATGCATAAATGTGTTCATCCATTCAATGTGGCATCTGCTATAATGGGGTTAATGTATGATATTACTTAATAATACAATACATTATAATACATGATATGATAATTATATTTTAGTTTTATTCATTTCTTATTTCATAGTTTCTCATTATTATTATTTTTATCACTCATCTTATTTTTGATTGTATTAATCTGTGTGAATCTGTGCTGTCCTGTTTTTCACTCTCACCCTGTTGCTGTTTGAACTACTGAATTTCCCCACGGGATTAATAAAGGTCCATCTTATCTTATCTTAATGTATAAATTGATTTACTTCAATCTACTGTACTGTGTAAAAACACCCCAACAATATTACAAGAAATATACTGCATAAAGCAAACTATATACTTTATTTGATCTAAAATATTGATGTTTTTTCATTATAGTAGTTTGTGAAAACCATACAGTAACAAATAAGTGATTAAATGCTACAGTATTCAGCAAACACAACTGCAGAGCTGCAAACTTTGCAAACAGTTGTCTTTGTGTATTTTGTGAATGAAGCGCCATCTCATGGTTAAATCCTGTAATTGAACAAATGGGGAAATTGGGCAACGCCCTCTAGCAATTTGGCAACACCCCCAGCCGCTGGGATCCGCTGAGCTTTTGACTGGGACACACCCACCTGAGTCTGATCTGGAGTGCTTCATCTGTAACAGCAGAACTAGGAGCTCGTCCTAGGTCAGTCTGAACCAGTCCTCACTAAGAGGACAATCTTCAGTCTATAGCAGCAGAACTAGCAGCTGGTCCCAGGTCAGTCTGAACCAGCCCTCACTAAGAGGACAGTCTTCAGTCTATAGCAGCATAACTAGCAGCTGGTCCCAGGTCAGTCTGAACCAGCCCTCACTAAGAGGACAATCTTCAGTCTATAGCAGCAGAACTAGGAGCTCGTCCTAGGTCAGTCTGAACCAGCCCTCACTAAGAGGACAATCTTCAGTCTATAGCAGCAGAACTAGCAGCTGGTCCCAGGTCAGTCTGAACCAGCCCTCACTAAGAGGACAGTCTTCAGTCTATAGCAGCATAACTAGCATCTGGTCAGATAACTAAGATATTTTGGGTACATTTAAATAGTTTCTTCATACAGGTCCAGGTTAGATTAATCAGTGGATGTTTTTCTTACCATGTAGTGTCTCCATGCTTCAGCATCATGTTAATGTCTCTTCTGCAGGAGGCGATTGCAGACGCTTGCAGACAGTTACAGACGGTTACTGGCGGTTGCAGACGGTGGGTGACGGTTGCAGACGGTGGGTGACAGTTGCAGACGGTTGCAGACCGCTACTGGTGGTTGCACATCGCTACTGGTGGTTGCACACCGCTACTGACGGTTGCAGTTGGTTACTGACGGTTGCAGGCGGTGGAGTCCGGTGCTGCATGATGCAGGATGGCGCTGCTGCTGCCCCCTGTCGGTTCAGAGATCTTCAGACGCTTCCTGCCCGACTCGCTGGAGAAAATCCAACGACGACATGAAGCCAAGGAGGAGGAGCAGCAAAGGAGGAAGGAGAAGAACATAGAGGTGCAGGGAGTTTTATATACAGATTCATTATAATAAAGTTATATACTGTATATTTATGATTTCAATCTGTTTTTAGTTTTTTTAAACCTTGCATTGAGTGCAGCTTTTGGTAAATATGGCCGGGGTTATTTTGGTAAATGTTTTTATTTATTCTCCATTGGGCTTGAGTGGTGACAGATTTAATTTCTAAAAGAGAGAAGTGAATGATGATGATGACGAGGTGCTTAATCTCTCTGATTGACAGGTAGCAGAGGAGGATCTTCCTAAACCAGCCAGTGACCTGGAGGCCGGGAAGCCCCTCCCTTTCATCTATGGAGACCCGCCCCCTGAGTTCCTCAACACACCATTGGAGGAGCTGGATCCCTTCTACCAATCAGAACAGGTTTCTAAGTCTTTGATGAAGATACTTTGAGGACTCATCAAATCAATAAATCGCTGAATGTTAACGCTGCATTCACTGACAATCAGGAGATTCTGACTGTGTCTGTCTGTCTGTCTGTCTGTCTGTCTGCCTGTCTCTCTGTCTGTCTCTCTGTCTGTCTGTCTCTCTCTCTGCCTGTCTGTCTGTCTGTCTCTCTGTCTCTGTATGTCTGTCTGTCTCTCTGCCTGTCTCTCTGTCTCTCTGTCTGTCTGTCTGTCTGTCTGTCTCTGTCTCTCTGTATGTCTGTCTGTCTCTCTGCCTGTCTCTCTGTCTGTCTGTCTATCTGTCTGTCTCTCTGTTTGTCTCTCTGTCTGTCTATCTGTTTGTCTCTCTGTCTGTCTGTCTCTCTCTCTGCCTGTCTGTCTGTCTGTCTGTCTGTCTCTCTGTCTGTCTGTCTCTCTGTTTGTCTCTCTGTCTGTCTGTCTCTCTGTTTGTCTCTCTCTCTGTCTGTCTCTCTGTCTGTCTGTCTGTCTCTCTGTCTGTCTGTCTGTCTCTCTGTCTGTCTCTCTGTCTGCCTGTCTGTCTGTCTCTCTGTTTGTCTCTCTGTCTGTCTATCTGCAGACGTTCATCCTGCTGGGTAAGGGTAACACCATCTTCCGGTTTAACGCTGAGCCGGCGTGCTATCTGCTGAGTCCATGCAGTCGACTGAGGATCGCCGCCATCAGGATCCTCATCCACTCATATCCTTTGTGATATCACACTGTCTTGCTCCCTGGTTGGCCAGCTTTGCTCTGCAGGTTCTTAATGAACCAAGAAAAGCTGATGATGTTTTCATTCCTTAAAACAAACACTCTGTTCAGTTTGTTTATCATGGTGACCATCCTGGCCAACTGCGCCTTCATGACGCTGAGCAATCCTCCGGCCTGGAGCAAGATCGTGGAGTGAGTGAAAATAATTCACATTGATACACACTTTATACAAACTAATTACATGTTGAATACATTAATACACACTATATACACATGTAATACATTACATTACATCAAGGGTGTAACTTTGGTTTGAGACGTGGAGGGGACACAAAACAGGGGGTCCTCCGCAATGAAACATTATCTCAATTTAATTCCATTTCCTGCCTTTCTACAAATATATTAGGGACTATGGTGTTAACAAATCCAAGAAAAATGTGTAGTGTATATAATGAGTGTGCACACTTATCTAGTATCCTATCCATGTGAACCTGTTTTATTTGTGATGACCTCACATCCTCTAGGGGGGTCCGGGGGCATGCACCCAGGGAAGATTTGTTTTCTTTCAATTGAAGCTAAATGCATCGATCCGGTGCACAAATGAAGAGATGTATGGATACTGTTCTCAACACTCATATGAAACAGAACTGTATATATTTCAATAATCAAAAAGCCATTATAATATGCTCACAACCAATAACACATCATTGATAAACTCCTCTCCTGTCTTTATCTGACCTAGTCTGCATTCTTTCTTTTTATTTATGCATATTTTACTAATCACTCCCATTTCAAACTGTTTTTTTATTTTTTACTGACCTATAGTACACATTGGAAGGATTTATTAACTTATTTTAGATACAACTAATATTACATAGATGGATATATTTGTTTTGAGACCCACTGAGATAACTTAGACTAAAGTATACAATCTAATCGCTCAGAGTCCTTTACCTCCCTGAGCTGATGTTATCTCTCTGTCCGACAGGAGAGAGCTCTCCCTCTCCTTATTGTTGAAACAGCTTCTAATCTTCGTTAGCTCCGAGCTAGCACCAGATGCTAACAACGTGTCTCTCTCTCTCTTTGTTGAAACAGCTACTAATCTCCGTTAGCTCCGAGCTAGCACCAAATGCTAACAACAACCCCCGTAACTCTCTATGTGTCTCTCACTCTCTAAAATAATAAACGTTGTTAGCTTTTATCCAAAGTGACTCACATACTCAGTACAGTGGGCAATCCCCACAGGAGCAATTTGGGGTGAAGTGTCTCAGGGACACCACGACATTCTGACTGCAGTGGGGTTTGAACCTGTGATCCCAACACCAACGCACTAGTCCACTGCGCCACAGCCTCCCTAATAACATGTTAAACACATTGATAGACACTTGCCACAAACTAATAACATGTTAAACACATTTGAGTCTGTGATTTAAAGTTTTCTGTCAGTAGTTTAATGCTGTTAATGTTTCCTGTCGTTGAACAGATATGTGTTTACATTCATTTACACGTTTGAGGCCACGGTAAAAGTCTTCTCCAGAGGTTTCTGTATGGGGAAATTCACCTTCCTGAAGGACCCGTGGAACTGGCTGGACTTCATGGTCATCAGCATGGCGTAATAAACAATACTACACTGATATCCACTGTGATACACAATGCTACAGAGCGATACAATGATATACACTGTGATACACAATGCTACAGAGCGATACAATGATATACACTGATACACAATGCTACAGAGCGATACAATGATACACAATGCTACAGAGAGATACAATGATATCCACTGTGATACACAATGCTACAGAGCAATACAATGATATACACAATGCTACAGAGCGATACAATGATATACACTGTGATACACAATGCTACAGAGCGATACAATGATATACACTGTGATACACAATGCTACAGAGCGATACAATGATATACACTGTGATACACAATGCTACAGAGCGATACAATGCTACAGAGCGATACAATGATATACACTGTGATACACAATGCTACAGAGCGATACAATGATATACACTGTGATACACAATGCTACAGAGCGATACAATGATATACACTGTGATACACAATGCTACAGAGCGATACAATGATATACACTGTGATACACAATGCTACAGAGCGATACAATGATATACACTGATACACAATGCTACAGAGCGATACAATGATATACACTGTGATACACAATGCTACAGAGCGATACAATAATATACACTGTGATACACAATGCTACAGAGCGATACAATGATATACACTGTGATACACAATGCTACAGAGCAATACAATGATATACACTGATACACAATGCTACAGAGCGATACAATGATATACACTGTGATACACAATGCTACAGAGCGATACAATAATATACACTGTGATACACAATGCTACAGAGCGATACAATGATATACACTGATACACAATGCTACAGAGCGATACAATGATATACACTGTGATACACAATGCTACAGAGCGATACAATGATATACACTGATACACAATGCTACAGAGCGATACAATGATATACACTGTGATACACAATGCTACAGAGCGATACAATGATATACACTGATACACAATGCTACAGAGAGATACAATTATATACACTGTGATACACAATGCTACAGAGCGATACAATGATATACACTGTGATACACAATGCTACAGAGCGATACAATGATATACACTGATACACAATGCTACAGAGCGATACAATGATATACACTGTGATACACAATGCTACAGAGCGATACAATGATATACACTGATACACAATGCTACAGAGAGATACAATTATATACACTGTGATACACAATGCTACAGAGCGATACAATGATATACACTGTGATACACAATGCTACAGAGCAATACAATGATACACACTGTGATACACAATGCTACAGAGCGATACAATGATATACACTGATACACAATGCTACAGAGAGATACAATGATATACACTGTGATACACAATGCTACAGAGCGATACAATGATATACACTGTGATACACAATGCTACAGAGCGATACAATTATATACACTGTGATACACAATGCTACAGAGAGATACAATGATATACACTGTGATACACAATGCTACAGAGCGATACAATGATATACACTGATACACAATGCTACAGAGAGATACAATTATATACACTGTGATACACAATGCTACAGAGCGATACAATTATATACACTGTGATACACAATGCTACAGAGAGATACAATGATATACACTGTGATACACAATGCTACAGAGAGATACAATGATATCCACTGTGATACACAATGCTACAGAGAGATACAATGATATCCACTGTGATACACAATGCTACAGAGAGATACAATGATATACACTGTGATACACAATGCTACAGAGAGATACAATGATATCCACTGTGATACACAATGCTACAGAGAGATACAATGATATACACTGATACACAATGCTACAGAGAGATACAATGATATACACTGATACACAATGCTACAGAGAGATACAATGATATACACTGTGATACACAATGCTACAGAGAGATACAATTATATACACTGTGATACACAATGCTACAGAGAGATACAATTATATACACTGTGATACACAATGCTACAGAGAGATACAATGATATACACTGATACACAATGCTACAGAGAGATACAATGACATACACTGATACACAATGCTACAGAGAGATACAATGATATACACTGTGATACACAATGCTACAGAGAGATACAATTATATACACTGTGATACACAATGCTACAGAGCGATACAATTATATACACTGTGATACACAATGCTACAGAGAGATACAATTATATACACTGTGATACACAATGCTACAGAGAGATACAATTATATACACTGTGATACACAATGCTACAGAGAGATACAATTATATACACTGTGATACACAATGCTACAGAGCGATACAATTATATACACTGTGATACACAATGCTACAGAGCGATACAATGATATACACTGATACACAATGCTACAGAGAGATACAATTATATACACTGTGATACACAATGCTACAGAGAGATACAATTATATACACTGTGATACACAATGCTACAGAGAGATACAATTATATACACTGTGATACACTGTAATATATAGTGATACTCTGTAATACACTGTGATATATAGTAATACACGGTGATACACTTTGATACACATTAATACACTTTGATACACTGTGATATAGTGATACACTGTACAAATACATACCAGTACACCATTAAACACACACGTACTCACCCCCAGAAGTTCATCAGAGTACTTCTTGTCCATGTGTCGCAGGTACCTCACTGAGTTCGTGGATCTGGGAAACGTATCTGTGCTGAGGACATTCAGAGTCCTCCGAGCACTGAAGACCATCACTGTGATCCCTGGTGTGTGTGTGTGTGTGTGTGTGTGTGTGTGTGTGTGTGTGTGTGTGTGTGTGTGTGTGTGTGTGTGTGTGTGTGTGTGTGTGTGTGTGTGTGTGTGTGTGTGTGTGTGTGTGTGTGTGTGTGTGTTAGTACAGTGTGCGTGACTCACCATTAACTCTGATTGGTCAGGTCTGAAGACCATAGTGGGAGCTCTGATGCAGTCGGTGAAGAAGCTGGGTGACGTGATGATCCTGACGGTGTTCTGCCTCAGCGTCTTCGCTCTGATTGGTCTGCAGCTCTTCATGGGAAACCTGCGGCAGAAGTGTGTCCTGATCCCCCCCCAGTTCATCAACCATACGTCTGACATCGGACAGGGTTACGATGTCAATGACACTAATTTCAACAATACAGGAAGTGGCTTTGATTACCATGAGTACATTAACAACCCAGGTATAAATACTTTTACATCAGCAGTAGTACTACAAGTCAGCAGTTTACTGTACAGTGATGCACAGAGTATATATCCTCGGTTCTACCAGGGACTGTGGGGGTGGGATAATGATTATGTCAGGGTGAGTGAAGCAGGCAGGACCCAAATGCAGATTGAACAGAAAATACCTTTATTTCAAGGTTAGGTGACAAACAGAACACTACCCTGTGAACACAGTCACAGACAAACAAGGATCTAACAAAGACAGACAGAAAAACCAGAACTTAAATACACACAGGACCAATCAAAGAAACAAGAGACAGATGAGGAGGGAGGAGAAAACACAGGGGCACCAGGTGAACACAATCAGGAAAACAGGAAGGAGGGAAACACAACAGACAGGAAACCAAAGACAGATCTAGGCAAGACAAAACACAACACAGACAGATTGTGACAGATTCCTTATAATATGTGACCTGCTCTATCAAAATCAGTCGGAAGTCGCAACGGCTCATTTCAAAATAAACGTGGATTTGCGTAAAAAACAATTTTTTTCGGGGTTTGGGTGTTTTGTTTGATTTTAAACAAACAAAGGCTTCGCTTTCAGAATATGAACCTTTTATTTCCAAACTCACACGATAAATACGTTCTTTAAGCTTGTAAAGGGAAGATGACAGGCAATCTGCTCTTCCGCAGCGCCGCCCCCCCTCCCTCCGGCTGACATTATGAATGTAAGCGTAGAGTAATCATAGATAACACGGCAGGGTCCGTTACAGTTTCTTTTCATCTGATTTCAAATAAACAAAGTCTTGGCTTTCAGAATATGAAACTTTTTTCGGCAAATTCAGATGATAAATACAACTTTGAAGCTTCGGCATAATGACAAGCGGAGAACGGAGTAACTTAAAGTCACAGCAGGCATAACAACAGCCGGTGTTTCTCGTGAGGGTTTTCCCCGGGAAACAAACGCAACAACACACACACACACACACACACACACACACACACACACACACACACACACACACACACACACACACACACACACACACACACACACACACACACACACACACCACACACACACACACACACACACACACACACACACACACACACACACACACACACACACACACACACACACGAGCTTCCCCCAGACCAGTAATCCAAACAAAAATATCTTCCCTCCGTAGTATTTTGATCATTTGCTAATAACCAATCAGATCGATGGATTCCAGAGAAGAGGAAACTTTGAAGGCCTTTTTCTCAAAATGATGACTCGGTGACAGTCATTATATATTGTGACATATTTCGCTTAATATTTGGAGAACATCAACAATCCTGATATCATTAGAAAGCTAGGAATCTCCTCTTTTCAGCAGTGTATACAACACAAAATGTGTCTTCGAGTCAATGCGACTGATTTCGATAGAGCAGGTCACATATATCTAAAGGGAAGCAGGTATGTGTTGGCCAGAATAACACCAAATCAGAACCCTGAGAGACTCCGTGATACACACTGATAGTACAAAGCATTAAAACCAGAGGGGATCCTGAGCAACATGTTCCAGGTTTATCATCGGAGGGGCAAGACAATGCTTTAAAGTCACATGACTTTCTGGGTCACATGATGTCTGAAACCAGCTCCTCGTTCTGTCTGTCTCTACCTATCTGTCTGTCTGTCTCTACCTGTCTCTCTCTCTTACAGACAACTACTACTTCCAGTCGGGTCAGCTGGATGCCCTGCTGTGTGGAAACAGCTCCGATGCCGGGTACGTGACCACACCGCTGCTTTAATACTTATATTTATAATAACTTACGTCACATTACATAGCATTTAGCTGGCACCTTTATTTAAAATAAACCAAACAAATGAAAACTAAGGACAATAATAATGACAGATGGTGTGTTCAGGGATAATAGTAGATGGTGTGTTCAGGGGTGTTATTAGCCGGTTAAGCCCGAGAGGTTTTTTTTTCACGAAACTGTGTCTCAGGGCTTCTTAACATTTATTAAACTATTAATATTCCATACTCACTTAACGGGAAGAAACTCAGCTAACTGACGATATGAACATTTTTACCAAAACAAAACACAAGTCTCACAAGAAGCGTCTAAATGAGCCCTGAGCGGAAAAATGCTACGCACTTAGCACAGAACTCACGGTAAAAATACCCTTATTACTTATCGTAACTGCACATACAATATATCGATTAGCAAGCTGAGATTCCATAGATTCCAGAAATATAGCGATCAGAACTCGCGACAGGGGAAGCGAAAACAGACATCACAACACGTAGCATTACGGAGCATTCACGTGACATCGTCTTACCTTAGCTGTTGTTCTGATCAAAAGTTGTGTTCAATGGCATAGAAACGATAAAAACGCTGCTGAAGGTTAATCCAATGGGTAATCCAATGTGTCACTTTGAAATGATTACTGATAATCTAACCTTCCATTTTTATGTCAATAACGGAGATTTCATATAAGCTGATATGCTAGCCACCAGAGTGAATCGCAGCTTCTGGTTCCGGGGCATTCTGGCTACGCATCACTCATTCACCAATGGGTAATGTTTAGATGGATTTTAGGAACCTCCCCTCGATTCTATTGGCTCTAACGGTTAAAAAGAGATGTCAATCATCAAAATCGAATGAGGGGGGCCAGAGATATGGAAAATGCACCCAAATGACCCCAGAAGTCGTTTTTTTTGTGCTAAACCTCAATAAAAAGGTCAAATGTAGTGGCGAGCCGTGACTTTTATACATGGGCCCTCTGACCCTCTGTATGTGTTAAGTAAATAAAAATACATTTTAAGTGGTGATGGAGATTATTTGTTGACCTTGCTTTAAAGGATATTTTGCCTTTACAAATGGTGCGCTATATCACTGCCTGGGTTTTGGTTGAAGTGCATCCAAAGGCTGCTGCGTTTTCACGTTTGGCTCATTTTCAGTCTGAAAAACCACACCCTCCAGAACCTCATGCCCCTGGTGAAACTTAAAGGTGGTGGATTTTGCGGTGCTTTACTGTCCGCCCACCAGCATCCATATTCAGCCTTATTCACAGCAGCACCACCCACCCTCCTGTGGAGGATGTTCTCATGGCCCTGGTAACACTTAAAGGAGGTTGATTTTGTGGTGCTTTACTGTCCGCACACCAGCATCAATATTCGGCCTTATTCACAGCACAACCTGCCCTAATGGAGGTTCACACTTTAACTTTTTTTTTACCCTCCTCTGCCTTACACATCCTCCCACACTTGAGCACTCCTCACTTGGACTAAAACCCTCCATGCACACCCAGACTGCACCCAGAGAACAGGCTGCTTCACAGCACTTTGCAAGCCAGGAAAAGTGATTAAATCCTGGGTATACATGTTTTAAATAGTCTGATACCTCCAGGGCGCATCACCACATTTTACAAGCCAGGGAAGGTGCCTGAATCCTGGGTAAACATTGTTTAATTGTTTAAGTGTTTTTAAATGTGTGAAAACAGTGTTTTGTCACTTTCAAAACTCTCCCGTCATTGACCGGAGAAATTGGGTCGATGTTGTATTCAATCTGACCGTTAATATTCCAGTGAGACGAAGTACGTACAATGACCGGAGTGATCCCATGTTAATTTTGTCCCAATACCGGAGCATTCCCTAACCACCGTAAAGTGTGGGTGAGTGAGTGCTGCTTTTGGGTGTAGCTGGGAGCCATCAATACTCACCACCTGGTCGAAGGCGTGCTGAAGGGTCTCGTCCCTTGACTGTTCGAGGGGGAAATCCTCCACGGGAAACACCAGCGGGGCCAGAGGGATCTCCGCGGCCCCCTCCGTGTCCGTTTCCCCGTCGACGTTGTCAGCCACCTCCGACTCTCCACTAAACACAGCACATAACGCACATTTCCCTGCCGTCCGTGAACGCACCACCATAGCCCCCGCTAGTTTAGCAAACCCCGGCCAATTCGTTCCCAAAATCAGAGGGTGCGTAAGGCGAGTGCTAACTCCAGCCCTGACTCTGTGCTTTTTCCACTTATAAGACATTTCCAGCGTCACCTCCGGGTACTGGTGTATATCCCCATGCACACACTTCACCTTCACCCACGATGCTTCAATCAATGCCCCAGGCCGAACCAAGTGCTGATGGATCATCGTCTGATTACAGCCTGTGTCCATCAGAGCCTTGTGTGTACCCCCCTGTATACATACCGGTATACGGTATGTTCCTTCCAAATCGGGGGAGCCAACTGGCGGTCCCGCAACCCGGACCAGCTGTCCGACCTCCAGGAGAGGACACTCCCGTCGGAAGTGGCCGGGCTGCCCGCACCGCCAGCAATCCTGCCCTGGCGTCTGAGGAGCCCCCCGTGGTGCCGGACGACCAGAAGCGTAGGCCGGACCCTGGGGAGAGATAAAAACAGGAGAGTAAGGTAGGGCTTGGGGGGGAATTGTCGGGGCTGCGGGGTTGGGGCCGTGTGGTGGTGGTCCTCCTCCGGCCACCCGCACGCCGCCGCTGTGCCCTCAAAGATGTCCAGGTATGCCTCCGGATCGTCGGCAATCGAAGGCAGTCGGGCCGGGTTGGTCGCGGGATCGGCCTCCCGGGCGGCCGGACGCTGCAGCAGCTCCCGTAGGAGAGCCCGGTCCTCGCGCTGGCTCGAGGCGATCCCGAGCAGAGCCTTGCTCTGCTGTCGCTGCAATGCCGCGGTGGTCTCCTGCATGTTGGCGAGACGTTGGAGGGCCTGACCCAGTGGGGTTTCTCCTTCCGACATGATTGTCCCTGTTCAGGCGCCACTGTGAGCCTCCCCGCTCACACAGGGTTCAAAGAGGGACGGAAAGAGCAGGGTTTGGGTTGAACACAGGCGTTTATTAGCACCAAAACAAAGTACACAACACGGGTTGCAAAACGTTGCCCGTGTGGGATCCTTCACAGGTCCTCTGGCGACCTTCCAGGATCCTGCCTACTGCAAGACAGACCAGAACCAGGTTACCACATGCTTTTATTCAGTGACTGATTACCTGATTCCGATCAGCTGTCTGGCCTCCGGCCGAGCCACTCCCTACACTCCAGCAGCCGACGCCCTAACCACACCCCGCTGCCAGACAGAGTCTTCACAGAATACGTTTGGGGAACAAAATCAAGCTTTTTAAAAGGCGAGTGGATGTTGGCAGGCAGTGAGTGCGGACCTACGATTGAACAATAAAAAGAACGGCTCTCACCAAAGAGCCGTTCAAAAGAATCGGCTCGTTCGCGACTGACTCATCACTCAAATTTACAGCAGGACAACCAATCAGCTTACTGTCTTCACAGTAACTCGCAGAGACGGCTCAAGAAGCTTCTTTCATTTAACCCTTCACATTCAAACAGAAACTGAATAGGCAGATTCGAAGGATTTATTTCTTTGGAAATGTTATTTTAAATACAATTAAATCAAGTTATTTTGGTAAAACTAATGAAAAATATAACTAAAAAAATATATATTAAAAATTGGTTTTAAATATTATTTTGTAGAATATCTTAGGCCCTCACAGAGGACCTAGAGGGCCCTGACGGCTCGCCACTGGTCAAATGTCACTTGTTTTGCATCTCAAAGCTTTTATTCCACTATCCCATCATTCAAGGGTGGTTTTTACTATAAGTAATGTTGTTTTTTTTGGACGGACACTATAATTTACATTTTTTTACTATGTTAAATCTGAATTTACTTTAAATAAAAAAAAATCTTTATTGATTCTGACTTTTCTACATCCAACTCACAGGTTTATCATTGTTTGAGAAAAAAGATGATTAATTTACCCCTTTTTGAAGTGAAGTCATTTGTTCTGGGAATGTCATTTTTGAGAACTCAGATGGTGTGTTCAGGGATAATAGTAGATGGTGTGTTCAGGGGTATTATTAATGACAGATGGTGTGTTCAGGGGTATTATTAATGACAGATGGTGTGTTCAGAGATAATAGTAGATTGTGTGTTCAAGGATAATAGTAGATGGTGTGTTCAGGGTCTGTCCAGAGGGCTATGTGTGTCTGAAGGCTGGCAGGAACCCTAACTATGGATACACCAGCTACGACTCGTTCGGATGGGCCTTCCTGTCTCTCTTCAGACTGATGACTCAGGACTTCTGGGAAAACCTCTTCCAGCTGGTCAGTGACTCCTGATAGGCTGAGGGCAGCAGGAAAGACCTACATGGTGTTATTCGTCGTGGTGATGTTCCTGTCTGTCTCTCAACTGTCTGTCTCTTACCTGTCTGTCTCTGACCTGTCTGTGTCCCACCTGTCTGTCTCTCACCTGTCTGTCTCTGACCTCTCTGTCTCTGACCTGTCTGCCTCTCACCTGTCTGTCTCTGACCTGTCTCTGTCTCACCTGTCTGTGTCTCACCTGTCTGTCTCTACCTGTCTGTCTCTCACCTGTCTGCCTCTCACCTGTCCGTCTCTCACCTGTCTGCCTCTCACCTGTCCGTCTCTGACCTGTCTGTGTCTCACCTGTCTGTCTCTACCTGTCTGTCTGCAGACCCTGAGGGCAGCAGGGAAGACCTACATGGTCTACTCTCCTGTCTGTCTCTCACCTGTCTGTGTCTCACTTGTCTGTCTCTCTCCCTGTCTGTCTCTACCAGTCTGTCTCTGACCTGTCTGCCTCTCGCCTGTCTGTCTCTACCTATCTGTCTGCAGACCCTGAGGGCAGCAGGGAAGACCTACATGGTGTTTTTCGTGGTGGTGATCTTCCTGGGCTCCTTCTACCTGATAAACCTGATCCTGGCCGTGGTGGCGATGGCGTACGCTGAGCAGAACGAGGCAACGCGGGCCGAGAACCAGAAGAAGGAGGATGAGTACCAACAGATCCTGGACCTGCTGAGGACCAGGGAGGAGGAGGTGAGATACACACCTGTCTACCTGTCTGTTACCTGTACCTATCTCTTTGTTACCTGTTTTTCTGTTACCTGACCCTCCACCTGCCTCTTGTTACAGCAGGCAGCCTGCAGGGCAGCGCTCTCAGAAAAACAGGATTCAGAGAAGAACTCATCAGAGATAAAGAACCATGAAGAAGAACACAATGCCATCGAAGGTAAACACACACACACACACACACACACACACACAAACATAAACACACAGCTCACCTGTCCTCAGACCTGCAGACACACAACATCGAACCTGTCCTAAGACCTGCAGACACACAACATCGAACCTGTCCTCAGACCTGCAGTCACACAACATCTCACACACCACACAGGCTTCTGTTTAGTAAAAATGTACCCCCTGTTGTGTTTTCTGACCCCCTGCTGTGTGTATCAGACTTCGCTGAGGACCAGAGGCCATGTCCACCATGTTGGTACGTCTTCTCCGACGTCTTCCTGAAGTGGAACTGCTGTAGCTGCTGGCGGTGGCTCAAGCTGTGGCTCTACACCATCGTCATGGACCCGTTTGTGGACCTTGGGATCACCATCTGCATCGTCCTCAACACCGTCTTCATGGCCATGGAGCATTACCCCATGACGGAGGAGTTTGAGGAGCTGCTGAGCATTGGGAACCTGGTGAGTGGAACACAAGAGTCCCTTAGTATCAGCAGTCTCCCTGCATGGGCAGTAACTGTGTGTCCAGCAGGGGGCAGTAACATCTGTCTGTCTCCAGCAGGGGGCAGTAACATCTGTCTGTCTCCAGCAGGGGGCAGTAACATCTGTCTGTCTCCAGCAGGGGGCAGTAACATCTGTGTGTCTCCAGCAGGGGGCAGTAACATCTGTCTGTCTCCAGCAGGGGGAAGTAACATCTGTCTGTCTCCAGCAGGGGGCAGTAACATCTGTCTGTCTCCAGCAGGGAGCAGTAACATCTGTCTCCAGCAGGGGAAAGTAACATATGTCTGTCTCCAGCAGGGGGCAGTAACATCTGTCTCCAGCAGGGGGAAGTAACATCTGTCTGTCTCCAGCAGGGGGCAGTAACATATGTCTGTCTCCGGCAGGGGGCAGTAACATCTGCCACCAGCAGCCTGATGACCTCTCATTTCTTACCTCTGATTTCTGACCCCTGATTTCTGACCTCTGATTTCTGTCCTCTCTCAGGTATTCACAGGGATCTTCACGGCGGAGATGGTGCTCAAGCTTCTGGCCATGGACCCCTACTACTACTTCCAGGTTATACTTCCCGTTGTTCAACAGACTTCCTGTTGTTCAGCAGACCTCGGCCCAATTCCAAGGGTTAGGTTTAGGGTTAACCCTAACCATGTCTAGTCTATAAAACGGTAAAAGTTGTGTATATTTACATGAACTTTTTCTAAAACTAAGCAGCTTATAAACATCGGATTTTAAAACAGAAATATGTTTACAAAAAATATATGCAATAAAAGATTTTTAAAGTTTTATTTTTGTTATTTTTAATCCAAGATATGCTGATTTGAAACCGACTGACTTCCTATTGGTCAGCTGACGGGATCAGGGGTTTTCCCCTCGACAGAGAGTTCCCCTGCTGCTCTACTTAACCGCACAAATCTTTAATTACGTATTTTTGTTTAAAATCTGAGGTTTATAAGCTGCTTGGTTTTTAAAACAGTCCTTTGCATGAGTCTGCCACGGAGTGAGTGGAAGTGGGTAGGGTGTGGTTTGGAATTGGGCCGAAGTCAGGACCGATGCAGACTCGCTGTTGGAGGGCAAAAGTAAATATATGTATTGTTTATTTAAACATGACTGATGACTGACAGCTGTTGCCATGGTTGCAGGTGGGCTGGAACATCTTTGACAGCATCATCGTCACCATGAGTCTGGTGGAGCTCGGACTGGCCAACGTCCAGGGACTGTCTGTACTGCGCTCCTTCAGACTGGTCTGTCTGTTTGTCTGTCTGTCTGTCTGCACTACTCTCACCTGTCTCTCCCCTGTCTCTCCCCTGTCTCTCACCTGCCTCTCACCTGTCTCTCACCTGTCTCTCACCTGTCTCTCACCTGTCTCTCACCTGTCTCTCCGCTGTCTCTCCCCTGTCTCTCCCCTGTCTCTCCCCTGTCTCTCCCCTGTCTCTCACCTGTCTCTCCCCTGTCTCTGCCCTGTCTCTCACCTGTCTCTCCCCTGTCTCTCCCCTGTCCCTCCCCTGTCTCTCCCCTGTCTCTCCCCTGTCTCTCCCCTGTCTCTCCCCTGTCTCTCACCTGTCTCTCCCCTGTCTCTCCCCTGTCTCTCCCCTGTCTCTCCCCTGTCTCTCACCTGTCTCTCCCCTGTCTCTCACCTGTCTCTCACCTGTCTCTCCCCTGTCCCTCCCCTGTCTCTCCCCTGTCTCTCCCCTGTCTCTCCCCTGTCCCTCACCTTTCTCACCCCTGTCTCTCCCCTGTCTCTCACCTGTCTCTCCCCTGTCTCCCTGTCTTCAGATGCGGGTCTTTAAGCTGGCTAAGTCGTGGCCCACACTGAACATGCTGATAAAGATCATTGGTAACTCTGTGGGTGCTCTGGGGAACCTGACGCTGGTCCTGGCCATCATTGTCTTCATTTTCGCGGTGGTTGGGATGCAGCTGTTTGGGAAGAACTACAAAGAGTGTGTCTGCCGTATAGACAAGGACTGTGTACTCCCCCGATGGCACATGACGGACTTCTTCCACGCCTTCCTCATCATCTTCAGGGTCCTGTGTGGGGAGTGGATCGAGACCATGTGGGACTGCATGGAGGTCTCGGATCAGACCATGTGTCTCATCGTCTTCATGATGGTGATGGTCATTGGAAACCTGGTGGTGAGTCAGAAGAACTAAAGCTTAAGATTAGATTCAATGTTTTTTTATTGTCAGTCGGCGCAGTTACAGAGATTGAAGATACAACCAGTTCACTACAGACTGGTGTAATGCAATAATGTCTTCGGGGGGAGTTGGTCCCGGGTCAGTCTGAACCAGCCGTCACTATTGGGGCTTTCACACCAACGCGGTTCCTGGGCCGGTTCAGAGCTAGAGCCTGTTCACACCGCAGCGGAGCCAGCTCTAAGCTCCAAAACCCGGTGCTTTTCAAGCACCAAAATTGTTTGGGTCTAGAAGCAAGAACCGCTTACGTCGGAGGCGGAGGCGGGGGCAGGGGCAGGGGCGGGATCAACCTGAGCAATAACAGTTTATGGCGACGGCAAATGAAATCTGTAACAAGCAAAGTGACTAGAACGCAACCACACACTTATTAAAAAAAAAAAACTTTATAAAGTCAGGCAACACTAACCAGGCTTCGTGTGATTCTGTTTATTTGTACCTTACTTTGACCATCCGTTTGCTGTTATTGATCATTGTGGAGAGCAGGCAGACGTTTAGTTTTGTATTAAAGCAGCTATCGGATGGAATCAATACATGGGCTGCACAGGTTGTCATGAATCATGTTACATTACATTACATTGCATTTGGCTGAGGCTTTTATCCAGAGCAACTTACAATAAGTGCATTCGACTAAGAAGATACAACCTTGAAGAAAACAGAATCATATAAGTACATCAGGTTTCATAGAGCCAAAACATGTCAAGTGCTACTCAACTGGCTTTAGATAAGCCAGCCCTTTGTTAGTATATAGGTGCTTTGTTAATAATTCTATCGCTCGAAGTGGATTCGAAAGAGATGACTTTTCAGTCTGCGCCGGAAGATGTGCAAGCTATCTGCTGTCCTGATGTCAATGGGAGCTCATTCCACCATTTTGGAGCCAGGATAGCAAACCCACGTGTTTTGCTGATGGGAACTTGGGTCCCCCTCACAGTGCGGGTGCAGCGAGCTGATGCAGAGCGGAGTGCACGTGCTGGGGTGTACGGTTTAACCATGTCCTGGATGTAGGAAGGGCCAGATCCATTCGCAGCATGGTACGCAAGTACCAGTGTCTTGAAGTGGATTCTAGCAGTTACCGGAAGCCAGTGAAGGGAGCGGAGGAGCGGCGTGGTGTGGGAACATTTAGGAAGGTTGAAGACCAGACGAGCCGCTGCATTCTGGATGAGCTGCAGAGGTCGGATGGCACATGCAGGTAGACCAGCCAGGAGGGAGTTGCAGTAGTCTAGGCGTGAGATGACGAGAGCCTGAGCCCGAACCTGCGTGGCTTTCTGGGTCAGCTGGGGACGTATCCTCCTGATGTTGTAAAGCGTGTATCTGCAGCAGCGGGTTGTAGCAGCGATGTTTGCAGTGAAGGACAGGTTGTTATCTAGGGTCACACCCAGATTCCTTGCAGTTTGAGTCGGGGAAACAATAGAGGTGCCCATGTTGATTGTTAGGTCAAGAGTGGGACAATCTTTTCCCGGAAGGAAAAGCGGTTCAGTCTTGTCAAGGTTGAGCTTGAGGTGATGAGCAGACATCCACTGAGAGATGTCAGCTAGACAAGCAGAGATGTGTGCGACGACCTGGGTCTCTGAGCGGGGAAAGGACAGAATTAATTGGGTGTCGTCAGCGTAGCAGTGGTATGAAAAACCATGCGGGTTAATGACCGATCCGAGCGAGTTTTTGTACAGAGAGAAGAGGAGGGTGTGAAGTTAAAACTTCTTTGCAGCAATGTTGAGCGCATCATCAAATGAGGGAAACTGGATTCACCTGTCAATACACTGATATTTATTGAGAGACAGACAATTACATACGGCCGGGAAATCATCCTAGTTTCACACTGTCCTTGTGCTCCACCAAGGTAATCTCTGAACCAAAAGACACAAAACATCTAACCAACACGAGGAGAGGCGGGCTCCCAGAAAGCCCGCGTATACCTAATTAGTAGCAGTTGTGAGACAATAGTCTACTTGTCTCAAAGAGATCCAGACAAGCCTCAACCTACACAGGAGTCTTTGACTGACTACAAGCAGATGTTTGCAGTATCACAGATTCTATAAAACAATAAGAAACTCTATAAACAGATCAGATGAAAATATTCTCTTACAGATTCACTCTTTTTATCAATCTATTGATAACCAATTAACATTAGTCTAAGAATATTTCAGTCAATACTTAAAATCAATAGGCGTCCTCAGAGTTGGGTGGGCTCAGATACATTCATTACATTAAAAATAGAACAAGATTGAAAAACACTTCAATCACCATGATTGAACACAGTCAATCATAATAAAAATCATCTCTCTTCAGTGCTTGGCATTTTTGTCAAAAGGTACAATAATAAACACATGGGATACAAAATATTATAGCAAAATATATGTTTAAAAAATAAGATCTTTTATCATTTATCACTCAGTTAATCTCATTCATCAAACACAGATTCTAAATCAGCTTACATCTTAAAGATTTACTTTAAGGCAATTACTTATTAAAACACAATTAGGATTTATAATAAATCCAATTGAGGTATAAATCAGACTTCAACTATCAATCATTATGTCATCTCAAAATCTGAAGGGAAAACTAAACAATTCTCAAAATGTTTAACAATCTGAAGAATCAAACATTTTATTGTATAACGACCTGAAAAGGGTAAAAATCAAAACATCTGTTCTTTATTCAGAGCATCAACTGTAATCAATATCAAAACATCTGTTCTTTATTCAGAGCATCAACTGTAATCAATATCAAAACATCTGTTCTTACCTGGTAATGATTAAGGATAGTAACATTGTCTGTTATAATATTAGAAATATCTTATTGTCCAATACCTTATAAATCTGAAAATATCAATTAATTAATTAGTTTAGTGTGAAAGTGTAATCTGATAAAATATATTTATCACCACTATTTAACACATATCTGTTCATTGGGAATACAAAAACAATCATTAATTGTACATCTGTAATCATCTGGTCATTCAATTCAAATGTTATCTTTGTACGAGAGCCAGAAGACATGTTTTCCTCCTCTCTTTTATGACACAGAATGTCTGGTGTGTAAAGGCATCCTGATACTGTAGATTAGCACTGAGGTGCTGATTGGCTCAAAACTCTTCTTCATCAGAGCGCCATAACTCAATTATCTGTAGATTAGCACTGAGGTGCTGATTGGCTCAAAACTCTTCTTCATCAGAGCGCCATATCTCAATCCCCCCCAATTGCTCTGCTTTTGTGGCTCAATTCAGTGAGCACTGTATGATCTCCCAGTGAAACAGAGGCTCATCTGCCTGCATTCCTTCTGCTATCTGCTTGAGAGCAGTGCACCTGCCTATTCCAAGTGGCACATCCAGATGCCCCCCCCCCGTGATGGGAGAGGTTATGAAAACATCTGCTCCTCCAATGAAACATGGAAACCTTGTATGACGACCTCTGAAACCATCGCTCGTCCTGCGAGCGAAAATGAAGAAGCATCCCATCTCATCAGAAAGTTGAAGATTAGAATCCTCTCATCTCGAACGACCTCCTTGCCCGTGGATAAGTTGCTCTCTGCAGCCGCAGAGTGTGATCCTCTCTCTCTGACCCTTGGCCTTCAGAGCTCTCCTAGTTATTGGGTTAACACTTGATAGGGATGTTTTCCTGAGTGCAGACAACTCAAGGTAATGGATTAGCACATTATCATTCAATTACAAAAATAGGATAGGCCCCCTCAGAATGATTTGGGAGCCTTCCTGAGACATGCACATTATAAATGTAAGGTTTGTGTTAGTCATTTAACATGCAAGAATCATATACTCATCAGTCCAAAGCAGATACATTTTATTTTAAGTTAAATGTGAGCTAGTCCCTGTGGAATAACCCTTTCTCAATGATTATAAATGTTATATTAATTCACCATTTACCGTTTGATCAAGGATTAGTTTATCAGAAGTACATTTCCTCTTCCATAAAACATAGGTTTGAGAAATGAATGTTCCAATATGAAATCAATTGCTCAATTTCTCAATATAATTTGACTCTTCCTCCCTTTTCTTACATATTGTCACATATGAAATAATAACTTAGGAGTCTATCTAAGCATGGTATTGTCTATATAAGCTATTAATCGAGAAAACTCAGAGTCAGTATGCAACTCGCAAATATTTCTCCTCCTTCCCATCCCTCTTTACTCACTTTCCCATCTCTTTCTCTCTTATTTCTGTTAGATATGAAGGAAAAAACATACAAGTCCATGTAAGCATCTGAGTTACCACCGTTACCAAACGGTGTGCCGCGGCACACTGGTGTGCGTGAGGCAAGTCCGGGTGTGCCGTGGGATTTTGTGACAACCATACATTATTTTTCTCAATATACAACTACACAAAAATAATCATTTATTTTGTAATTTACTATATCAGTACTTTGTAGGTTTATGTACGTAATCTGCGCGACTTGCGCGTCCACATCTCCACGTGCAGTGCTGCATAAACATGGCTGAGTCAGCGATAACTATCGAGGGGTGGAGGTATGCCCATTATTTTATATCACGCAGTCTATTCTTCTTCTCTGTCTTCCGGTTGTTGCCTGTATTAAATGACAAATACACACTACCGCCATGGATTTGATATGAACGAGGCGGCAGTTAGCAGCTAGCGGCTAGCTAGTAATGATCTAGTGATATCGGTAATATTAACTCCATTTAATACAACATTTACGGTACAAGATTCAATCATACAGCCCATGTAGTATGACAATGAATTACAGCAAACATGTGCAATATATCCATTATTACAGCTCCGTGGGATGGCAGTAAGACGATATGGATCCGTTCCCATTGTGCATCCATGGGTAAAGATAAACGCAACTCACATTGGTTCCTCATACAGCATCTCTGTAAACTACGTGTATTCACTGAATTTCACTCTCTGCCTTTAACGCTCGTTGTAGCTTCAAAAGCTCCAGCCAGAGCCTGGCTCCAGCACCCTCCCTGTGCCGGGCTGCGCGGTCCCGTGGATTAGATGCGCGTTCATAATGCAGAGGGAAATAACTCTCAGAATAACGTTATTAGCAAATGTTTTACAACTTGAGGAACGAATGTTTTTTAATAAGGGCTATACAAGTGTTCATACTGGGTAGTTTATTTAGTTAAAAAAATTATCCAACGAGTTACAGACCACTCTTTCCCCATGTAAGTCAATGGGAAAAGTGTTTTCGGGCCTGGCAACCAAACCGGAAGTGTAGTACCGCCGTTTGGCCAGCACGAATATGTTCATCTGAGTCCGGCGCACTACCTGGGGGCTTGACTACCGCCGCCTGCTGGTAAGGAAAGTTATTGCCACTCACGCATGTGCAGTTTGTACGTGCTCGGCGAGGAAAGTAACGAGTAAAGTACCGAGTTACTTTATGTAGATAGTAACGAAGTAGTGTAATATATTACATTTTTTTTAAAGTAATACATTTATAATTTGTAGTTCCGGACCATGGACAATGCAGCTTCCTTGCATTGACAGTTGTCTGTGCTGAATTTCTGCTGAGTTTCCTTTGCCTCATTTTCTATTTTGTGACCTGTCTGGTGTAAATGAGTGTGTTGCTGGTTTGATGAAGCCTAATTTGATAAAGTTTCAAATTAATTTCGGAAATATTTCGTAATATAGTTGTCTTTGTCACATTTTATTTGGCATTAGTAAATAATTATGCACATTTACAGATACTTTACATAATATGAGTGATAACACGTGTTATAAGGGCTATCTTTTCACAATAGGTGTGCCTTGAGATTTTGTACTTGTCCTTTGGTGTGCCTTGGGCACAACAAAGTTTGGGAACCACTGGCATACATGATAGTGGGCGTCTGAGGGTGTCATTACTGAGAAATGTCAAAGAAATTCAAAACCTTACATTTTAAAACAGGTTTGCATTCCTCCACTTAAGGTGACGTTATCATTGGAAACAATAAAAACGAACTATTTTGATGTAGAATTTATAAATTGAATCGTTAGAGCAGAACAAAATGGTTGTATTGTAGCCTGAGTTCCGTGCAGCCCTAGTTTCAACAGGTGTAAACATGGTCCATATAATGTGAATACATGCAGAAGTAGACAGTAAGAGGCCCCTGACAGGCCTATTTGTTAAAATAGTAGGGGCTCTTCACTCTGCATAGCAGTATGAATAGCCTTAAAAAACAAACAACCCACTCCGTGGTAACGAGAGTCATATTTCTGACCCATATGCCCTAAGTGAAGCCGTTAGTCTCATCTAACTGACCCAAGGGTTGGTGCTGGTGTGACAGTTCCAAGTGTTCAGAGCAGACTTCTAGCTTCCGGTTCATGGCTCGGTGGGGGGGAGCAGACCCACGTGAGACAGTGTCAATGGCTGTATTGTTCAGTGTGAGGAGCGTCATTCTCTCTGGGAGCAGGAAATGGTGTCCATTCTCGGACCAAACCATTAATGTCATGTAGAGCAGCCATAGCATCTCTGTGACTGCACTCAGCCGGACTGTAGCAGGGTAGAACTGGGTGACTCTTAGTGAAGCTGTCCAACGCCATTAGACAAAATGGAACCACGTGCTAACAAAAAGGACACAGGGTCATCAAGTCTCTCTTTACCATTGGCCTAATCATAAACAAATTAGTGGGAAAAATGTGGAACACTAATCCATCATGTAGAATGTTGAGTTAATTTAAATAATTACTTATGGGTTGAAATCAAATTAACATTAACATTAGAACCAAAGTCAGTTAACAAATTGGACATGCACAGATCAGTAATCAATACACCATTTTTCCAGCTCCGTGATGAAAACGATAACAGGCAGGGATGCAAACTTGTCATCAATAAAATATAATTGGGGTATGGACAGGGTTGCTAACTTTGGGTACCTGGCTGGAGTGAGATTTTGATATCATGGGTTTAATTACACACATGCGCACGAAGCGACTGCTATCGTGTCCGTAGCGGGACCTTAGCATATATTTAGGATATATATATATAATATATATATACAAATACACAATATTGGACACAGACTATAAAGGGCACACAGTTTCATTAAATAATGAAAGTCAAACACATGTTTGTTTCCACTGTTTTATTGTGTGCCTGTCGCGATAAGCAACTTATTGACTTATCGGCTCCCGAGTATTTGTGTTAGATAATCTATGGTAGGGCTAACCCATACAGTGGTGGGGCTCAAATCAGTATTTGAAATGTAATTACATACACGCTATATCGCCTCCTTGTCAGTGAAACGCTACGCGTGAGGTTTAGAATATTTCCCTGTCTCAATCCAAATTGAACTGTATGAAATTAAAATAAAATAAAAACATTTGTCTTGTAGTAAATAAAAAGGCGACCTGGAGCCAATCCTGCCATTTCCTCACAAGTGAAAGAGTTCACATGCTGAAAACCCAACCCCCACAGGGGGTCTGGGGGGATTCTCCCCCAGGAGATTTTTGAAATACTAACATAAAATACACATTCTCTCTTTTAGAGGAAAAAATAAATCCATCTATAACTACGCAACATATTTAAATGAAGCTGAAACTGCTGCTCCTCCCATAGGGAAGAGGCTGTGTGAATTACTTCGAATTACTTTGAAATTACCCCATTGTTCTTTGTGTCAAAATGGAAGGTTTCTGGCTAACGTTAGCTTAGGTACTCAGATCTTGTTCTTGAGTACAAGTAGAAGTACCAGAGTGTAGGAATACTAAGTTACAGTAAAAGTACTGCATTCAAAATGTTACTCAAGTAAAAGTATAAAAGTATTGTCATCAAAATATAGTGAAAATAGCGACAGTAAAAGTAGTCGTTGTGCAGATTGGTTTATTTCAGAATACTATATATGATATGTTTTATAATGATTGATCATGAAAGTGTTCTCAAAGCTGGTAAAGGAGAAGCTAGTTTGAATGACTTTGTATACTGCATACGGTAGCTGGTGGATTCACTCCAGGTGGAACTAAAGTCTGATTAAACACTTGATTAGATTTCACATCATTCATCCACATCTGTGAAGTAACTAAAGGTATTAAATACATGTAGTGGAGTAAAAGTACACCATTTACCACTGAACTGTAGTGGAGTAGAAAAATAAAGCAGCAAAACATTTTAGATACTCAAATAAAGTACCAGTATCTCAAAATTGTGCCCAAGTATAGGACTTGTGGAGTTTATGAACTTAGTTACTTTACACCAGTGGCTATACAGATAGAAAGACTAAGCCTTGCACAGAGGCAAGAAAAGACATTTTCAAAATGCTCAAAAGTTCTGCCAAAAAAAACTGACTGCTGAAATTAGATCTTCCTTTGTGCTGTGGTCATAAAACCCCCAATGGGTCGCGCCGTGGTCTGCTTCAGATTATCTTCTCCTTCCAGAGGTCACGCCTGTCTCTGACCCCGTGTCTTGCGTTTTATTTTATTTTCTTCTTCTGCAGCACCAAGCAGAGTATAGAAAAGGATGTTGAACTATATTTAAAACTGTAATTGAACTTCAACTCATATCCATTATCTGATTCCAGTGGCCAGTTGGAAACAGATAATGACAAAGTTTTCATTTTGCATCAATCGTGCAAAAAGGTTCAATCACCATTGTGTCTAAGTCTTGTCTTATCTGCTTTGTTTCGGAATGTGTTAAATACATTAGGTTATTTTATTTTCATTATTACCATACAATACATAGATTAAGAATAAATTAAACAAATAATACAACATTGACCTATTTGAGCAGACAGATGACCCGCAGTTATGCCTCTGAGGTTCCCGGGTGTAAAACAGAGGCTTTTTTATTTTTTTTATTTATTTTCCTTTTGCGGAAATTTAGATTAATTTTACCTTGGCTGTGGACTGATTCATTTAATTAGTTGTTAAAAAACATGTACAAGACGGCATATACAAACAAACACGAAACAATTATACAAACAAACATGAACCTGCAACAAATATCAGGTGACAGCTAAACTCATCCAGTTTAATTTTAATCCGAATTAGGGAAACTTCAGCGGGGGTAGGGAAATATCAGTACTTATTTTTACTTATTGTTTTTTTTTATTTATTTTTTTATTTTTTTTTAATTTTTAATTTTTTTTAAACAAAATCCAATTCAATAATCCGTAAGTTTATTAAACACAGTGTGAATGTAATATTCTGCCACCACCCTTCCCATTTAATAGCTCAATTTAGTTCTTGAGCTTATGGTGTGATTAACAGAAAATACAAGTCTGTGTTGTTAAACATTAATTCAGTTGATGAGCAATAAACTACCTTATCCATCCATCCATCCATCTTCTTCCGCTTATCCGTGGTCGGGTCGCGGGGGTAGCAGTTCCAGCAGAGAGCCCCAAACTTTCTTTTCCCTGGCGACATAAACCAGCTCTGACTGGGGGATCCCAAGGCGCTCCCAGGCCAGCGAAGAGATATAATCCCTCCACCTGGTCCTAGGTCTACCCCTTGGTCTCTTCCCAGCTGGACGTGCCTGGAAAACCTCCCTAGGGAGGCGCCCAGGTGGCATCCTAACTAGGTGCCCGAACCACCTCAACTGGCTCCTTTCGACGCGAAGGAGGAGCGGCTCAACTCCGAGTCCCTCCCTGATGACCGAACTTCTCACCTTATCCCTAAGGGAGACACCAGCCACCCTGCGGAGAAAACCCATCTCGGCCGCTTGTATCCTTATTCTCAATCAAAACCACTATGCAAATGTAGTGGTAAAACTGCTCAACCGACCGAGAGCAGAGATATTAATTAATTTAATTAATTCTAAGAACGGAATCTGCTGAAGAGTAATAACCACATTATTCTCAATCAACAACCACTATGCTAATTTAGTGGTGCTCTGCCCTCCCCGATCCGGAGAGCAGAGACTTTTAATGAATTCAGTACCCTTTATTTTAACAACAGCCAAATTCAACAACCCCTCAGTTTATGAAACACAGCGTGACGTAATATTTCGTATCACGTTTCCCGTTAATAAGAGTTCTGTTTAGTTCCAAAACTCATAATGGTGCGATTTAAAAATAATACGACACTGTGCTCTGTTTCGTGTGCTGCTCCCCACAGGGGGGGGGGGGGGGAGGGGAATTACCCACACCCTCTTCCTGCAGCAGCAACAGGGTGATTTCGAGGCGAGTTGATTTAACTAGTTAAACCGTTGAAATCTCCAGAATTCGGCGATTCGTTTCAGTGCAAATCTTTACATTGCTTTTAAACCGAAGTTCCACATTACTGATGCCCTCTTTAAGGTCTCTCCGAATATTTGCCGTGCACACACACAGAGGAAACCAAAAATATTGCATCTATCTGTTCCACAGGTAATTTTATACCGTCAATCACAGAGTCTGGCGAGGCAATGTCAAAATATAGATTTGAAATTACACTCACCAGCTCGACGATTTGTTGGTAACCGTTCGCGACGCCAATTGTGAAGTTAAAACTTCTTTGCAGCAATGTTGAGCGCATCATCAAATGAGGGAAACTGGATTCACCTGTCAATACACTGATATTTATTGAGAGACAGACAATTACATACGGCCGGGAAATCATCCTAGTTTCACACTGTCCTTGTGCTCCACCAAGGTAATCTCTGAACCAAAAGACACAAAACATCTAACCAACACGAGGAGAGGCGGGCTCCCAGAAAGCCCGCGTATACCTAATTAGTAGCAGATGTGAGACAATAGTCTACTTGTCTCAAAGAGATCCAGACAAGCCTCAACCTACACAGGAGTCTTTGACTGACTACAAGCAGATGTTTGCAGTATCACAGATTCTATAAAACAATAAGAAACTCTATAAACAGATCAGATGAAAATATTCTCTTACAGAGGGGACCAAGAACAGAGCCCTGAGGGACTCCTGTAGTTAATTGACAATTGTCGGACTCGGACCCTCTCCAAGTTACCCTGTAGGTACGGTATTTGAGGTATGAGGTGAGGAGGCCTTTGCTTTCTCACTCTCTCCGTCCCCACCGACTCATAAAGCTGGCAATGTCCTTGATCTCATATTCTCAAGGAACTGCGCTACTTCTAACCTCTCTGTAAACCCGCTCCACACATCCGATCACTTCTTCATTTCATTCTCTCTATCCCTTTCCAAACATAACAAACTCATCTCTTCCCATCCTACACTTGTCCGCCGTAACCTTCGCTCCCTCTCTCCCTCTACCTTTGCCTCGTCGGTGCTCTCAGCCCTCCCTTCCTCTGATTCGTTCCAACTACTGCCTCCAAACTCTGCTGCAGAAACTCTCCTCTCTACTCTCTCATCCACTCTGGACTCGCTCTGTCCTCTGACATCTCGGCAGGCTCGTCAGTCCCCTCCGGCTCCCTGGCTAAATGATGCACTGCGTGCTAATAGAACCGTCCTTAGGGCAGCAGAGCGGAAATGGTGGAAATCCAAACACCGTGACGACCTCCTAACCTATCAAGCTCTCCTCTCCTCTTTCTCTGCTTCGATCTCTCAGGCAAAAAGCACTTTCTTTCAAGATAAGATCCAATCTTCCTATTCCAATCCTAAAAAACTATTTTCCATCTTCTCCACCCTCTTGGACCCTCCAAAAGCTCCTCCCCCCTCCTCACTTCTGTCAAGCGACTTTGTTACCCACTTTGAAAAAAAGGTTAATGATATTCGCTCTTCTTTTTCTGACTCACCTTTACTCACCGCTGGGTCACCAGACCTTCCTTCCACCAACACACTAACCTCCTTTTCCCCTCTCTCTCCAAGTGAGGTTCTTACCCTCATTACCTCTGCCCGCCCTACCACCTGTCCTCTGGACCCTATCCCTTCAAACCTCCTTCAGACCATCGCTCCTGATATTCTACCGTTTCTCACCCATTTCATCAACACTTCTCTAACTTCTGGTCACTTTCCAAACAGTCTCAAGGAGGCAAGAGTAAACCCTCTCCTAAAGAAACCCACTCTCAACCCGTCTGATGTTATAAACTACAGGCCTGTCTCTCTCCTCCCGTTCCTGTCTAAATCACTTGAACGCGCTGTCTTTAAACAACTCTCCTGTTATCTCAATCAGAACAACCTTCTGGATCCGCACCAGTCTGGTTTCAAGGCAGGTCACTCCACAGAAACTGCTCTCATTGCTGTCACGGAGGAACTGCACACTGCCAAAACTGCATCCCTCTCCTCTGTCATCATCCTGTTGGACCTGTCTGCTGCATTCGACACGGTGAATCATCAGATCCTCCTTCGCACTCTCCAAAAACTTGGAGTTTCTGGCTCTGCACTTTCCCTCCTCACCTCATACCTGAAAGACCGTACCTACAGGGTGACTTGGAGAGGGTCTGAGTCCGACCCTTGTCAATTAACTACGGGGGTCCCTCAGGGCTCTGTTCTTGGTCCCCTCCTCTTCTCCTTGTACACAAACTCGCTCGGATCAGTCATTAGCCCGCATGGTTTTTCTTACCACTGCTACGCTGACGACACCCAATTAATTCTGTCCTTTCCCCGCTCAGAGACCCAGGTCGTCGCACGCATCTCTGCTTGTCTAGCTGACATCTCTCAGTGGATGTCTGCTCACCACCTCAAGCTCAACCTTGACAAGACTGAGCTGCTCTTCCTCCCGGGAAAAGATTGTCCAACTCTTGACCTGACAATAAACATCGGCACCTCAGTTGTTTCCCCGACTCAGACTGCAAGGAATCTGGGTGTGACCCTAGATAACAACCTGTCCTTCACTGCAAACATCGCTGCTACAACCCGCTGCTGCAGATACACGCTTTACAACATCAGGAAGATACGTCCCCAGCTGACTTCGAAAGCGACTCAGGTTCTGGTCCAGGCTCTCGTCATCTCACGCCTAGACTACTGCAACTCCCTCCTGGCTGGTCTACCTGCATGTGCCATCCGACCTCTGCAGCTCATCCAGAATGCAGCGGCTCGTCTGGTTTTCAACCTTCCTAAATTCTCCCACACCACTCCGCTCCTCCGCTCCCTTCACTGGCTTCCGGTAACTGCTAGAATCCACTTCAAGACACTGGTACTTGCTTACCGTGCTGCGAATGGATCTGGCCCTTCCTACATCCAGGACATGGTTAAACCGTACACCCCAGCGCGTGCACTACGCTCTGCATCAGCCAAACGACTCGTTGCACCCTCGCTGCGAGGGGGACCCAAGTTCCCATCGGCGAAAACACGTGGGTTTGCTATCCTGGCTCCAAGATGGTGGAATGAGCTCCCCATTGACATCAGGACGGCAGATAGCTTGCACATCTTCCGGCGCAAACTGAAAACTCATCTCTTTCGACTCCACTTCGAGCGTTAGAACGATTAACGAAGCACTTTTATACCAATAAAGGACTGGATTACCTAAAGCCAGTTGAGTAGCACTTGAAATGTTTGGCTCTATGAAACCTGATATACTTATATGATTCTGTTTTCTTCAAGGTTGTGTCTTCCTGGTCGAATGTACTTATTGTAAGTCGCTTTGGACAAAAGCGTCAGCTAAATGCAATGTAATGTAATGTAAAGGAGGGAAAGTGCAGAGCCTGAAACTCCAAGTTATTGGAGAGTGCGAAGGAGGACCTGATGGTTCACCGTGTCGAATGCAGCAGACAGGTCCAGAAGGATGATGACAAAGGAGAGGGAGGCTGCTTTAGCAGTGTGCAGTTCCTCAGAGACAGCAAGGAGTTCAGTTTCTGTTGAGTGACCTGCCTTGAAACCAGACTGGTGCGGATCCAGAAGGTTGTTCTGATGGAGATAACAGGAGAGTTGTTTAAAGACAGCGCGTTCAAGTGTTTTAGACAGGAACGGGAGGAGAGAGACAGGCCTGTAGTTTATAACATCCTAGCATAGCCTGATATTAAAGACATATTCATAATATTTAATAAAGAAGTGCTAATTAATGGAAAAACTTCCTTCAACAGATTAGTTGGAATTGGGTCTAAGATACACGTTGATGGTTTAGAAGAGAGAATCATTCAATTTAATTGTTCAAGGTTTATGGCTGAAAAGCCTTCTAGTTTACCATCTAGTGTAATATTAGAACTTACGTTTCCGGGAGCTGTTGATAACACTATACTGGTCGAAGGCAAGAGTTCATTAATTTTGTTTCTAAGAGTAACATATATGATCAATTTGGGGTGGTGTACATTTTGTATAAGTTTCCTCCCTTACATGCAGACATGCTATCGAGTTAAGTATTGGTGGAATCTCTTCCTTAAATTTGGCTATAGCACTAACAGATAGGTTTCTGCTGCAGGAGCTTTTGACTAATGCTTTGTAGTCTAGTAACAGTACTTCAAAAGTTACTAAGAAATGGTCGGATAAAGCAGGATTATGCGGTTCGACTAATAGTTGCACAATTTCAATACCATAAGTCAGAACAAGGTCGAGAGTGTGATTATAGCAGTGGGTTGGTTTATTTACACTCTGACGAAAACCAACAGAATCTAATATAGAGTTAAATGCAACAGTAAGGCTATTTTTATCATCGTCAACATGAATATTAAAGTCACCTACGATAATTACTTTATCTGTTTTAAGCACCAAAGTTGATAAAAACTCAGAGAATTCTGATAATAATTCTGAATAAGGACCTGGTGTGAAATTATGACATGCATTACATTACATTACATTACATTACATTACATTACATTGCATTTAGCTGACGCTTTTATCCAAAGCGACTTACAATAAGTACATTCGACCAGGAAGACACAACCTTGAAGAAAACAGAATCATATAAGTACATCAGGTTTCATAGAGCCAAACATTTCAAGTGCTACTCAACTGGCTTTAGGTAAGCCAGTCCTTTATTAGTATAAAAGTGCTTCGTTAATAGTTCTAACGCTCGAAGTGGAGTCGAAAGAGATGAGTTTTCAGTTTGCGCCGGAAGATGTGCAAGCTATCTGCCGTCCTGATGTCAATGGGGAGCTCATTCCACCATCTTGGAGCCAGGACAGCAAACCCACGTGTTTTCGCCGATGGGAACTTGGGTCCCCCTCGCAGCGAGGGTGCAGCGAGTCGTTTGGCTGATGCAGAGCGTAGTGCACGCGCTGGGGTGTACGGTTTAACCATGTCCTGGATGTAGGAAGGGCCAGATCCATTCGCAGCATGGTAAGCAAGTACCAGTGTCTTGAAGTGGATTCTAGCAGTTACCGGAAGCCAGTGAAGGGAGCGGAGGAGTGGAGTGGTGTGGGAGAATTTAGGAAGGTTGAAGACCAGACGGGCCGCTGCATTCTGGATGAGCTCCAGAGGTCGGATGGCACATGCAGGTAGACCAGCCAGGAGGGAGTTGCAGTAGTCTAGGCGTGAGATGACGAGAGCCTGGACCAGAACCTGAGTCGCTTTCTGAGTCAGCTGGGGACGTATATACCTGATGTTGTAAAGACATACATCTCATCATTGATCAGATTGGGGAGGGGACCAGAGAAGATTAGGGTGTCCGACATTGTTTTAGCATAACTACACTCTTCTACATTCAACTCACAGGTTTATCATTGCTTTGAGAAAAAAGATTATTAATGTATCTCTTTTAGAAGTGAAGATATAGTCATTTGTTCTGGGAATATCATTTTTGAGCCTGAGACCTGAAAAACAGGCTTGGGGCTTAACAGGCTAACTGTGTTCCTGTTCTTGCTTCAGGTCCTAACTGTGTTCCGGTTCTTGCTTCAGGTCCTAACTGTGTTCCGGTTCTTGCTTCAGGTCCTTACTGTGTTCCTGTTCTTGCTTCAAGTCCTAACTATGTTCCTGTTCTTGCTTCAGGTCCTAACTGTGTTCCGGTTCTTGCTTCAGGTCCTTACTGTGTTCCTGTTCTTGCTTCAAGTCCTAACTGTGTTCCTGTTCTTGCTTCAGGTCCTTACTGTGTTCCTGTTCTTGCTTCAGGTCCTAACTGTGTTCCGGTTCTTGCTTCAGGTCCTTACTGTGTTCCTGTTCTTGCTTCAAGTCGTAACTGTGTTCCTGTTCTTGCTTCAGGTCCTAACTGTGTTTCTGTTCTTGCTTCAGGTCCTTACTGTGTTCCTGTTCTTGCTTCAGGTCCTTACTGTGTTCCTGTTCTTGCTTCAAGTCGTAACTGTGTTCCTGTTCTTGCTTCAGGTCCTAACTGTGTTCCTGTTCTTGCTTCAGGTCCTTACTGTGTTCCTGTTCTTGCTTCAGGTCCTAACTGTGTTCCGATTCTTGCTTCAGGTCCTAACTGTGTTCCTGTTCTTGCTTCAGGTCCTTACTGTGTTCCTGTTCTTGCTTCAGGTCCTAACTGTGTTCTGGTTCTTGCTTCAGGTCTTAACTGTGTTGACAGTATCATCTCCTTTTTCTCTCGCCTGGTCATTTTATATTTGTGTTACTTCCCTTTGGTTACCCTAGCCCAGTAGGGAACGTAACCAATGGGGATAAATAACTTAATTCCTGGGGTTATAAGTGGTTTTAAAATAGCAATTTTAGCTGAGTATGGCACTTTTCGAATTTGAGACTTTTTTAGGCTGTCTTTCTTATGAGCAGCTAGACCGGTGTCTTAAGGAACATTTGTATGAGATAGCACAACATTTCAGTCTCACAGTGGCAAAACAGTTATTAAAAAAAGAATTAAAGGCTTTGTAGGTGGATGAGTTGGTGGAAAGTGGTATTCTGGTTCTGCCTGTACAAGCTGAGTTCGCTGCATTCAATGTCCTGTCTGAAGCTGGGAGACAACAGAAGTCTGAGGCGGAGCCTTCAGATGCTCAGGTAGAGGGTGGTGACGGTGAGGGCGGCGGGCAGTGTGAAGCACCGTCCACGTGGCCTCGCTACAATCCACCGTCTCCTGGCAGCCCAGACTCCCGGGAAGGGAGTAAACTTAAGGTCCGTCTCGCACGTCTCCAGTTGGAGGCGGCGGATAAGGAGAGGCAGACACAGTTCCAGCTAGAGGTGCATAGGTTGGACATTGAGGCAGACAAGGAAGTCAGGATGCGTCAGCTGGAGCTAGACTCACAACTGCGTGCATCCGGTGCTTTTGATTATGCCGGAAGAAACTTGCCATCTCCCTCTCATCCACCTGCCTTTGACATAAGTAGAAACATTACGCTTGTGCCAACCTTCCATGAGACTGAGGTGGATGCCTATTTTGGTGCCTTCGAGCGCATAGCTACAGCGTTGCGGTGGCCGGCTGAAGTTTGGGCTCTGTTGCTACAGTGTAAACTATATGGAAAAGCTCAGGAAGCAGTTGCGGCTCTTTCGTTAGAGGACAGCCTACAGTATGACTCAGTGAAGGTTGCCATTCTCAGGGTGTATGAATTAGTTCCTGAAGCGTACAGACAGAAGTTTAGACATCATAGGAAGGGTCCTAACCAAACACACGTGGAGTTCGCTAGAGAAAAGGGAATGTTGTTTACCATGTGGGTTACGTCATGTAAAGCGGAGGATGATTCTTCTCTGAGGGAATTGATCATGCTGGAGGAGTTCAAGAGATGTTTGCCTGATCGCATTGTGGTATACCTAAATGAGCCAAAAGTAAATTCCCTCTCTGCTGCTGTTGTGTTAGCCGATGAATATGTGCTGACGCATAAATCCGTGTTTTCCCCTGTCTTTACTGAGAGGTCACGCCGTGTATCCGCCGCACCATTTACTGAGCCGTTAAATATGTATAAAGTAACAAGAGAGGAGAAAGAGTGCTTTTACTGTCACCAACCTGGACATATCATCGCCAACTGTGTAGCTCTGAAGCGTAAAGAACAGCGGCAGAATATGTCCCAGCCAAAAGGCATTGGCCTGATTACACACACACACACGCGCACAGGCGTGTAAAAGTGACTCTGATGTCTCATTGTCTGATCCTGTGTTTGTGCCGGTGCTTTCAGATGAAGCTGTGTCCGAGAAGAAGCCAGAAATGGTGGCTTCCTCTCCTCATGAGGATATCGTGAGACTAGCGCAACACGCCGGCTCAGACACGCCTCCCGACAGACCGACTCTCCCGGTAATTTGAGAGTGTCTACTAGGTTATCAGCTAGTCCTCTTCGTTATGTTGTTAGCTTTACGTTATTTTGAGATTTGTGTGGGATCTAGCTTTTGGCCAATTGTCATGTGTAATTGTTACGATCCCTTCACATTCTGCTCTAGCGTTTACAAGCACAATCAGCGTTTCATGCGATGGGCTCTGATCGTGCGGGACTACACCATAAGACATCCGTCTTAAACAGGGCTCAGAGAATGTGTTGGCAGATGCTTTGTCCAGGTTGGTTTAGTGATGTTCGTGTGTGTTATTAGATAGGGTCATTAGTGTGTTTAGTTTCACAAAACCTGTGGGTTTGTGTCTTAAGGGGGAGGGTTACGGCTGCCGCCTTCCTGGTCGTCTTAACTGTATTAACTCTGTTCTGTGTCTATGTAAATGAGCTGTGCGGTTGCTCCGACGTCATTGGCTGCCATCTCCTGGTCCGCCCCCCCCGAAGATTGTGAATGGAGCACGCCGGGCCCGACGCACTCCAATCGCAGCGCACAGACGGCGCACACCTGCTAGAGATTACTTTAAAGCCTGTGACCGACGATCACTCTGCGGGCTCTGTTATGGGAACAGACGCCTCTTGCTACGTGCTCTTCGTTTGTGTGTTAACAGTGGTTAACTCCTGTGGTATTAGATTTGTCTTAGCATCACTTTCACTGTTGTTCTGTAGTGTCGCTGAGTTTGCTTACAGCTCCTTTGTTAGTTGTATCACTGTGATAGTGAGGGTTATTTTGTTTATTGTGTATATTCCTTTGTAGTTGATTAGGCTCCCTTGTTTAGAGTCCTCCTTCTGTTTGCTCCTCAGTTAAACCTACGCCCTTTTGGCCCCATTGTTTGTTCCCGGCTGTGTGCCTACCGTTTTGTTTAACCTATATATAACACAACTTATTATAATTATTACTCTTTCCATACTGGTGTTTGTTACTTTCCTCTTCCCCTAGTTAGGACTTAACAACTGTGTTCCTGTTCTTGCTTCAGGTCCTGAATCTGTTCCTGGCCTTGTTGCTGAGCTCTTTCAGCGGGGATAATCTGGCGGCCCCAGAGGAGGAAGGAGAAAACAATTTGCAGATCTCCATAAACCGGATAAACAGGGCTGTGTCCTGGCTGAAGATGTGGGCCTTGGAACAGATCTTTACTTTAATGGGAAAGAAGAACCACGTGAGCCCAGACCTCAGTGGTGAGGGTGTCTCTTTGTTTAAATGTGTGTCATGAGTCTGGATCCAAGATGAGGTCCTGATACTGTGTTATTGTGATCTCTCTGTTAGTGAAGGATGAAGAGGAGGACCAGCAGACCAAGGACTCCTTGGATCTGACATTCATCAACTCTGAACCCCTCGGCTGTAACCGTGGCAACCTGACCAGCAACTACCACAGCCTTCCGTTGCTAAGGGTCCCCATCGCCAAGGCCGAGTCAGACCTCGAGTCGTGGGACAACGACGACGAAGAGGACGACGAAGAGGATGACGAAGAGGACGACGAAGAGGGCTCCCAGGTAATTGTTACTCACCGGTACCGTTTCAGGCCTTCATCTGCATGTATATATATATATATATATATATATATATATATATATATACATATATGTACTATATACATATATGTATATATATGTAGTGTATACATATATATACACTACCAGTCAAAAGTTTGGACACACCTTCTCATTTTAAGTTTGTTATTTATTTAAATGTTTTCTTCTTTGTAGATTAATACTGAAGACACCAAAACTATGAAAGAACACATATGGAATTATCTAGCTAACAAAAAAGTGTTGAAAAAATCCAGAATATGATTTTTACTTTAGATTCTTCAAAACAGCCCCTGTTGCCTTGATAATAATAATAATACATTTAATGTATATAGCGCTTCTCATCTGCCAAGACAAATCTCGAAGTGCTTCACAACAAAGGATACTAATACACTTTGCTAGATTAAACAAATAATTGTAATAATCATAAGAAATCAAAAAATAAAATATAAAATAAAGTACAAAAATAAAAGTCGGTGATAGCGATAAAAATGGCAGTACTCCAGGTGTACCATGCTCAAAGTTTATTGGAAGGCCTGCCGAAAGAAGAGGGTCTTAAGGCCGGTTTTGAAGAACTCGGTGGAAGGGGCAGATCTCAGCTGATCTGGGAGGGAGTTCCAGAGGCGCGGGGCGAGTGAGCAGAAGGCTCGGTCTCCTATTGTTCGGAGACGTGTGCGGGGGATGTAAAGAAGAGAAGCGTGGCTGGAGCGGAGAGAGCGGGTAGATGTCTGGGTATGGATGAGGTCACAGAGGTATTTTGGGCTTTGTCCATTCAGGGCTTTGTACGTGAGGAGCAGAACCTTAAACTGGTTCCTGTAGTGGACCGGGAGCCAGTGTAGTTTTGCAAGTATGGGGGTTATGTGTGCGGACCTTTTTGTACCGGTGAGAACTCTGGCTGTGCTGTTCTGGACAAGTTGCAAGCGGTTGATGGATTTGGCTGGGAGACCGGAGAGGATTGCATTGCAATAGTCTAGTCCTGAGAAGACGAGTGCATGAACCAGTTTTTTGATGTCATCAGTTGAGAGAGAGGGCTTCAGTCGGGAAATGTTTTTCAGGTGAAAGAAGGAGGTCTTGGTGATATGTTTGATGTGGGCTTGGAAAGACAGAGTGGGGTCAAACCTTACACCGAGGTTGGTGACAACGGAGGAGAGAGGAATGAGCTGACCATCAAGGGAGGGGCTGATGTTGGCGGCCTTGGCAAGCTGGTCGGTGGTGCCTATCAGGATTGCCTCCGTCTTGCTGCTGTTGAGCTGAAGGTAGTTGGTGGTCATCCAGGAGCGGATGTCTTCCAGGCAGGTGTTTAGTGTTTGGATAGTGGTGGTATTGGGTTTGTTTTGATGTAGACCTGAGTGTCGTCGGCATAGCAGTGGAAGTTGATGTTATGTTGTCTGATGATATGACCCAGAGGTAATAGATAGATTAAAAACAGGATCGGCCCCAGCACTGAGCCCTGTGGGACCCCGCATGTCACTGCGGTGTCGTCAGACCTGGAACCCCCCAGAGACACGTGGTACTTCCGGTTGGTGAGGTAGCTTGAGAACCACTTCAGAGCCGTGTCCGTCACCCTGGTGTAGGTCTCGAGGCGGTGGAGGAGGATGGTATGGTCCACTGTGTCGAAAGCCGCACTCAGGTCAAGAAGGACCAGGATGCTGGGTGACCCAGAGTCGGCTGCCATCAGTAGGTCGTTGGCTACTTTTATTCGGGCTGTTTCTGTACTGTGTGCAGGGCGGAAACCTGATTGGAAGGTCTCATACATGTCATTGTCAGACAGTTGATGACAGTTTGCTCACTCTGGGCTTCTCTCAGTCAGCTTCATGAGGTCGTCACCTGGAATGGTTTTCTATTAACACGTGGGCCTCGTCAAGAGTCAATGTGTGGAATGACTTCCTTCTGAATGTGTTTGAGAGCATCAGTTGTGTTGTGCAGATGTAGGGTTAGTGCACAGTGGAAAGCCCTATTTGACTGCTGCTGTAATCCGTATTATAGCAAGAACCACTCAACTCGAATAATACATCAGAGTTACCTCTACTCAGAGGATCGATACATCAGAGTTACCAGCCTCAGAAACCACAAATTAAAGCACCTCAGATAAGAGCCGACATAAATGATCACTAGGGATGGGTACCGAGCCCCGGTATTAAAGGGAACCCGGGGCTGATTTATTAAAGACCGTGGCACCGTTAAGCTCCGACATTATCGGTATTTTCATCGATACTCAAGACATTTAAAAAATATATCATGTATTATCCTACACAAACATTATATTGCCGTTTTAGTGTCATCAATTTTGTTTCTAATGCTCAAAAAGACAAATGTGTCTCTGATGTATTTTCGATCTTTCCAATCCAGACGAGAGATCTTTCTCCCCCGTCTGTGTGCGAGGGGGCGGGGCAATTCACAATTTGTTTAGTTAATTTTCCTTTTTCAAAAGAACCGATACAAGTACCGTTAAAGGACCGGATCGATAATCGGTATCGATACAAGTAGTAGTACGGTTTAAACCTTAACGATACCCATCCCTAATGATCACAGAGCTCAAGTAGCAGACAGATCTCAGCATCCACTGTTCAGAGGAGACTGTGTGAATCAGGCCTTCATGTTCCTGCAAAGATCCACTGCTGAGGATGAACATCAAGTAGAAGATAATTGTTTAGGCCCAGAAACACAAGGACTGGACATTAGAAAGTGGAAATCTGTACTTTGGTCTGATGAGTCCACATTTTTTATTTTTGGTTCCAACCTCCGTGTCTTTGTGAGATGCAGAGAAGGTGAGTGGATGGTTTCTGCATGTGTGGTCCCACTGTGAAGCATGGAGGAGGAGATGTGATGGGGGGCTTTGCTGGTGACACTGTTGGTGATTTATATGTGTATATATAAATAAAGAACTGATGTGTTTGCAGGGTGACGAGTCGTCGGTGTGCAGCACAGTGCAGAGACTCCCTGATGTTCAGGAGGAAGAGGAGGAAGAAGAGCATGATGAAAACACACCTGAGGACTGCTTCACTGACAGTACACACACACACACACACACACACACACACACACACACACACATACAGACACATACACACACTCACACACACACACACACACACACACACACACACACACACACACTCACTTGTGTAACCGTTATATTTATTCAGAAATGATCAGGAAGGTAAATGGGGTTCTGAAAGAGGAAGCGGGGACCTGATGATGTTCATGTGTTTCAGAGTGTTATGGCCACTGTCCGTTCCTGGACATAGATACATCCGCGGGTCGAGGGAGGGTCTGGGCTGACGTCAGGAGAACCTGCTTCTTCATCGTGGAGCACAACTACTTCGAGACGTTCATCATCTTCATGATCCTGATGAGCAGTGGAGCTCTGGTGAGGATTATTAGATATCCTTATAAAATATTTTAGATTTATATACATTATATGCATGATTGCACATAGTTAGATAGTACATTATTGAATATTCTTAGATCAATTATACATGATTATATAACTGATTGTAAGTTATTATACATTATTATCATATATATTCATGCATCACGTCTTTTACCTTCAGCGTTGATGAAGGTCTGATTTGCATTTTGTTGTTTTTATTTTTATTTTGGGAAGCATGTTTGAAATGTTTTTTTAAACTCTGCTGCCTCGATGCTGATTGGTCTGTCTGATCTGATCCATGACTGAGCAGGTCAGATCTGATTGCTTCTAAGGAGTGCGTACAGTGTGAATACTAACCTGTGGAGACAAGATGGCCGTCAGTGACCTCAGAGCTACTAACATGGCTAACAGTGGACTACAAACATGGCTTACAGTGGACTACATACATGGCTGATATTCTGATTACTAACATGGCTGCCTCATGTCACTCAGGTGAGATCTTTACAGAGTCCTAATGAAATGCACATTTCTGATACTTACATGTTTAGTTCATCAGGATAATCTCCACATTTTAACACCACTTTATGATTTCTGAAGTAAGAAGCTAACATTATATAAAGGAACTACAGCACGGTCACATGACTTCACGTCACCACTGCTAAGCTAAAGGCGGCTAATGTTGGGCTATAAAGGAACTAAAGCACGGTCACATGACTTCACGTCACCACCGCTAAGCTAAAGGAGGCTAAAGTTGGGCTATAAAGGAACTACAGCACGGTCACATGACTTCACGTCACCACCGCTAAGCTAAAGGAGGCTAAAGTTGGGCTATAAAGGAACTACAGCACGGTCACATGACTTCACGTCACCACCGCTAAGCTAAAGGAGGCTAATGTTGGGCTATAAAGGAACTAAAGCACGGTCACATGACTTCACGTCACCACCGCTAAGCTAAAGGAGGCTAATGTTGGGCTATAAAGGAACTACAGCACGGTCACATGACTTCACGTCACCACTGCTAAGCTAAAGGAGGCTAATGTTGGGCTATATAGGAACTACAGCACGGTCACATGACTTCACGTCACCATTGCTAAGCTAAAGGAGGCTAATGTTGGGCTATAAAGGAACTACAGCACGGTCACATGACTTCATGTCACCACCGCTAAGCTAAAGGAGGCTAAAGTTGGGCTATAAAGGAACTACAGTACGGTCACATGACTTCACGTCACCCCCGCTAAGCAAAAGGAGGCTAATATTGGGCTATAAAGGAGCTACAGTACGGTCACATGACTTCACGTCACTAATGTTGGGCGTGATGACGTTTAGTCGGCTCATTTAGACACCTGTTATCAACCTCTGTTTTTAAACCCACTGACGTAATTTATGTGGTAGAATAAAACGTTTAAAGATCTTCAGCTTCTGTTGACCACAGACCTTATTTGAGGATAATAACCAAAAACACATTCAGAGAACCAATGACCTCCAGACCAGGGGACACGAAGTGATGACTCATGTTCAGGTTTTAGATCTCATAATGCTGACTCATGTCCAGGGTCTCCTTCCTGCACCTCTATATGGCCAGACTGCTGCATGGGGATGACTGTGTCTCTGTCCAGGCGTTCGAGGACATTTACCTGGAGCAGCGGCAGGTCATCAAGACGGTCCTGGAGTACGCAGACCAGGTCTTCACCTATGTCTTTGTGGTGGAGATGCTCCTCAAGTGGGTCGCCTACGGATTCAAGACCTACTTCACCAATGCCTGGTGCTGGCTGGACTTCCTCATCGTGGACGTAAGGATACCTGTCTGTCTCTCAGCTGTTTCTCTGCTGATGTCCTCACCTGTCTGTCTCTCAGCTGTTTTTCTGCTGATGTCCTCACCTGTCTGTCTCTCAGGTGTCTCTGGTGTCTCTGACCGCCAACATCCTGGGATACTCGGAACTCGGAGCCATAAAGTCTCTGAGGACGCTGAGGGCCCTGAGACCCCTGAGGGCCCTGTCCCGCTTCGAGGGCATGAGGGTGTGAACCTGTCTGTCTGACCCATCTTTCTGACCACCCCCCCATGTCTATATGAACCTGTCTCTCTGACCCGACTCCCCACTTTATCTCTGACCCGTCTCTCTGAACCTGTCTGTCTGACCTGTCTCTATGAACCCATGTCTCTCTGAACATGTCTGTCTGACCTGTCTATATGTCCCCCCAGGTGGTGGTGAACGCTCTGGTCGGGGCAATCCCCTCCATCTTCAACGTGCTGCTCGTGTGTCTGATCTTCTGGCTGATCTTCAGCATCATGGGGGTCAACCTGTTCGCAGGGAAGTTCTATTACTGTTTCAACGAGACGTCTGAGGAGATATTTCTGCCGGAGGATATCAACAACCGCAGCGAGTGTCTGTCTCTGATGGAGGCCGGCAGCCAGGTGCGCTGGAGGAACGTCAAGGTGAACTACGACAACGTGGGGATGGGATACCTGTCGCTGCTGCAGGTGGTGAGTCATCACAGGTGAAATACGAAGTGAGTCATGAAAGGTGAAAAAGGGTGTGAGGATTAGGGTAAGTGAACTCCCAGTGAACACCCAGTGAACCCTCAGTGAATCCCCAGTGAACCCCCAGTGAACCCCTCAGTGAACCCCCCAGTGAACTCCCCAGTGAACTCCCAGTGAACCCTCAGTGAACCTCCCAGTGAACCATCATTGAACCCCCAGTGAATCCCCCAGTGAACTCCCAGTGAACCCTCAGTGAACCCCCAGTGAACCCCCAGTGAACTCCCAGTGAACCATCATTGAACCCCCAGTGAACCCCGAACCCCCCAGGGAATCCCCCAGTGAACCCCCAGTGAAGACCCCAGTAAACCCCTCAGTGAACCCCCAATGAACCCCCAGTGAACTCTCAGTGAACCCCCCAGTGAATCCCCAGTGAACCCCCAGTGAACCCCCCAGTGAACCCTGAGTGAACCCCCCAGTGAAACCTCAGTGAACTCCCAGTGAACTCCCAGTGAACCCTCAGTGAACCCCCCAGTGTGTTTCCTCTCACAGTTGGTTTGATGTTTGGTTTTCAGCTGCTGTTCCTCTCTTCCAGGCCACCTTTAAAGGCTGGATGGACATCATGTATGCAGCGGTGGATTCCAGAGGCGTCAGTACACACACACACACACACACATACACACTAATTTACTATACTAATGTGTGTGTGTGTGGCCTAGCATTACTATACCTGTTGGGACCAAAATCTGTTTACACAGTCACGTGTGGGGACTCGCCTCCCTTATGGGGACAAATTGGAGGTCCCCATGAGGGGAATCATTAATTTTAGGGTGAAGACTTGGTTAGGTTTAGGGTAAGGTTAAGGGTTTGGCATGTGTTGGTTATGGTTAAGGTTAGGATAAGTCTCCAGGAAATGCATGTAAGTCAATGTAATGTCCCCTGAAGTCATGTATACATGGTGTGTGTGTGTGTGTGTGTGTGTGTGTGTGTGTGTGTGTGTGTGTGTGTGTGTGTGTGTGTGTGTGTGTGTGTGTGTGTGTGTGTGTGTGTGTGTGTGTGTGTGTGTGTGTGTGTGTGTGTGTGTGTGTGTGTGTGTGTGTGTGTGTGTGTGTGTGTGTGTGTGTGTGTGTGTGTGTGTGTGTGTGTGTGTGTGTGTGTGTGTGTGTGTGTGTGTGTGTGTGTGTGTGCAGGTAGAGTCCCAGCCGAAGTACGAGGAAAATCTGTACATGTACATTTACTTCGTCATCTTCATAATCTTTGGCTCGTTCTTCACTCTGAACCTCTTCATTGGAGTCATCATCGACAACTTCAACCAGCAGAAATCTAAGATACGTTTCTTAAAAGTATTTATTTATTTTATATATGTTATATTCCCTGTATTTACTCTCTGATAATGTGAGGTCACTGTTGTGTTTCTGGTCTTCACATGGGTGGGACAGACCTTTTCATGACGGAGGAACAGAAGAAGTATTATAATGCGATGAAGAAGTTGGGCTCCAAGAAGCCTCAGAAGCCCGTCCCCCGCCCGGAGGTGAGCTCACTTCCTGTTTTAACCTGTTGAGCCCTGAGCCTTTTTTCAGGTCTCAGGCTTGAAAATGACATTTCCAGAACAAATGACCATATCTTCCCTTCTAAAAGGGGAACATTTATAATCTTTGTTCTCAAAGTAATGATAAACCTGTGAGCTGGATGTAGAAAAGTCAGAATCAATAAAATTGTTTTTTATTTTAAAGAAAATTCAGATTGAACATAGTAAAAAACTGTAAATTATAGTGTCCGTCCAAAAAATATGTTTTACTTAAAGTGAAAACAACCTTGAATGATGGGATGGTAGACTAAAAGCTTCATGAATCCAAAGTACAACATATAATAAGTACCCTGTATCAAGATTGATGCAAAACAAGTGACATTTGAACTTTTTAGAGAGATTTAGCAAAATAAAAACACTTCTGGGGTCATTTGGGTGGATTTGACCTATCTCTGGCCCCCCTTGGTCAATTTTGATGATTGACATCTATTTTTAACCGCTAGAGCCAATGGAAAACCACTCGAAAGTTCCACATACACACACTGGTTACCAAATAAGGAGTGAGAGACACGCGTAGCCAAAACCGGAGCTGCGACACACTGGTGGCTACCATTCCTTGTACAATGTGAGGGTCTAAGGACAGAGGGTCGTATTGTCATACTGATATTCTGTACAAACTGTGAAGTCCACTGAGACTAATTTAACATTTGTGATATTGGGCTATATAAATAAACATTGATTGATTGATTAGCAGCTAATTTGTATTCTCCGATTTTTGCATAAAAAATGGAATTATGGATTATCAATACTTTTTTCAAAGTGACAGACACATTGCTATGACCTATGGATTAACCTTCAGCCACGTTTTCTCTCGTTTTAATGCCATTGAACACGACTTTTGATCAGAATAACAGCTAAGGAGAGCATATCTCCATTTTTTGCTACCTAAAGCTACGTCGTGTGTTGTCTGTATTTGCTTCCCCTGTCGCGAGTTCTGATCGCTCAGTAATGATCCTTATATTTCTAGAATCTGTGGACTCTCAGGATTTGATCTAAGCTTGTTTGTGCAGATCCAATAAGTATATCGATTGGTATACCTAGAGTTCTGTGCTAACGGCGTTAAGATTTTTTCGCACAGGGCTGATTCAGAGGTTAGCCTTGTGCTTTTTTTTGCTAGAAATAAATAAAATATCAGTTAGCTGAGTTTCTTCCCGTTACATGGATATGAAACATTCATAGTTTATTGAATATTAAGAAGCCCTCAGACACTGTTGCTTGCAGATGTTGTGGTTTCGGACCCGCCGAAGGGTCAGTGGGGCTTTAAGGTCGTACTTCCTGTCCCACTGATTTAAAGTTGAACTTCCTGTCCCTTTGTTTCAAGGTTTAACTTCCTGTCCCACTGTTTTAAAGTTGTACTTCCTGTCCCTTTGTTTCAAGGTTGAACTTCCTGTCCCACTGTTTTAAAGTGTACTTCCTGTTTCTGATGCCGCCTGTCTCTCCAGAACAAGTTCCAGGCGCTGGTGTTTGACCTGGTGACCACACAGTTCTTCGACATCTTCATCATGGTGCTGATCTGCCTCAACATGGTGACGATGATGGTGGAGACAGACGAGCAGAGCGAGGAGAAGGAGACCATCCTGTACTGGGTCAACCTGACCTTCATCATCGTCTTCACCGGGGAGTGCAGCCTGAAGGTGGTGGCGCTGCGACATCACTACTTCTCCGTGGGCTGGAACATCTTCGACTTTGTGGTCGTCATACTGTCCATCGTAGGTGAGTGCTGAGGTCCACTGGTGAGGTCATCTGGTGATATAATCCTACAGTCTTGTGTTGTCGCCTTGGTTACGCTTAACTTTTGGGGGTTTATTTCCTGTAAATACTTAATATAAAGTTGTATTTCAGTTTGACTGTTCCTGAACAACAAACCCTTAACACCTTCTGATGCAACTCTCGTCACACCCCCCCCCCCCCCCCCACCCCCCCCACCCCCCCCTGCAGGCCTCCTCCTCGCTGACATCATAGAGAAATATTTTGTTTCGCCCACACTCTTCCGAGTGATCCGATTGGCTCGTATCGGCCGAGTGCTCCGTCTGATTCGTGGAGCCAAAGGGATCCGGACGCTGCTGTTTGCCCTGATGATGTCCCTTCCTGCCCTGTTTAACATCGGCCTCCTCCTCTTCCTCATCATGTTCATCTTCTCCATCTTCGGCATGTCTAACTTCGCCTACGTGAGGAAGGAGGGGATGATCGATGACATGTTTAACTTCGAGACGTTTGGGAACAGCATGATTTGTCTGTTCATGATCACCACCTCTGCCGGCTGGGACGGGCTGCTGATCCCCATCATGAACACGCCCCCCGACTGCGACCCCGACGTGGAGCACCCGGGCTCTCCGGTGAGGGGAGACTGCGGCAGCCCGGGGGTGGGCATCATCTTCTTCACCACCTACATAATCATGTGCTTCCTCGTGGTCGTCAACATGTACATCGCCATCATCCTGGAGAACTTCAACGTGGCCACTGAGGAGAGCTCGGACCCGCTGTGCGAGGACGACTTTGAGATGTTCTACGAGACCTGGGAGAAGTTCGACCCCGACGCCTCGCAGTTCATACAGTACAGGTGAGGAAAGGTCATACAGGTGAGGACAGGTCATACAGAACGGGTGAGGACAGGTCATACAGGTGAGGACAGGTCATACAGAACAGGGGAGGACAGGTCATACAGAACAGGTGAGGACAGGTCATACAGGTGAGGACACGTCATACAGGTGAGGACGGGTAATACAGTACAGGTGAGGACAGGATATACAGGTGAGACTGCCATGTTGAAACTTCCCGATGCTGTTATGGTTAAACCGAGGTAGGTATAACTCATACTATGTTCCATGATATGATTGTTTATGGTAAACTGGTATTTGTTCTCCTGACATCTGGGGCGTTTTTGGAAAACCATGACATTAGTTATCTTCATATTGACTGCCAGGGCCCAGTTCTTACAGTACTGGTCTACTATGTCCAGCTGTTGTTGTAGTCCTTGTTCAGTAGGAGACAGCAGAACAAGGTCATCAGCATAAAGCAGACACTTCACCTCTCTATCTAGGAGGGAGAGGCCAGGAGCAGCACAGTGATCCAACTGAACAGCAACTTCATTTACATTACAATACATTGCATTTAGCTGAGGCTTTTATCCAGAGCGACTTACAATAAGTGCATTCGACCAACAAGACACAAACTTGAAGAAAACAGAATCATGTAAGTACATCAGGTTTCATAGAGCTAAAACATTTCAAGTGCTACTCAACTGGCTTATCTAAAGCCAGTTGAGTAGCACTTGAAATATTTTAGCAGTTTGAATTAAAGCAACTCATCCAAATGCTTTGTCGAAAACAAAAGTTTTTAATCTCGATTTAAAAATATCAACAGTTGCAGCTGACCTGCAGGATTCAGGCAGTTTGTTCCAGATGGTTGGGGCATAACAATGAAATGCTGCTTCTCCTTGTTTAGTTCTGACTCTTGCAGCAGAGAGCAGACCCATCCCAGAAGACCTGAGACTCCTGGATGGTTCATATTTTTGCAAAAGATCGGTAATATAATTTGGTCCTAAACCATTCAGTGCTTTAAAAACCAGCAATAGTACTTTAGAATCAATTATTTGGCAGACTGTAAGCCAGTGTAAAGACTTCAATACTGGACTGATGTGATCCACTCTTTTAGTGTTAGTGAGGACTAGAGCAGCAGCGTTCTGAATCAGCTGCAGCTTTCTAATGGATTTGTTAGTGAGACCTGTGAAGACACCATTACAGTAGTCCAGTCTACTGAAGATAAAAGCATGGACAAGTTTTTTCTAAATCCTGCTGTGACATTAGTCTTTTAATCCTACAGTAGATATGTTTTTCAGGTGATAATATGCAGACTTAACCATGTCCTGGCAACCCAGTCTCACGGCATTTCGTGTTATAGTCACAACATTTAATCTATTGATTCCTGTTCACCAACACGATTTTCTCCTTTTTTTCGTGTCACACAGAACGATTTTAAAAGCAATGTATTTCTATTGGTAGTATGTTTCGTGCCTGCAGCACGTCTTTGTGTCCGTTCGGGTCTTGGAAGACCGGAAGCTGTGGGGTTGATAAAAACATCTCCTTACTCAATATCAAGCCACGATTATTGTTTTTATTTTAAATCGTATAATGTTGGACTTATTTTGTCGTCTGTGAGGAAAATAAATATAAAAAATACTGAAATCTGTATTTTTAAAAATCTTTTTTTCCTTCTAATTTTTTATTCTTTTCTAAATAACACACTGTTATTTACTCAACAATAACACACAATTATCCTTGTTTTTATTTATTTGTCTGATTCCATAATCTCGGGCTTTATCGGCATTTGTTGACAGGAACTGAATTTCAAAATAAAAATAACCAGAAACAGACGTAGGCCTATAAGGGACATTTCGAGCATCATTGCGATACACAGCCACTGAACTGATTACCCAAGATCCTCAGCTATGGTTTAAGCTCGCTTATTGGATTGTTTAGCCGCAATGCACGTTGGGATATGGTGTTTAAACGATATGAAATCCGAAAAATGTTTAAAAAAAATAATACTTTATTCCGAGTGTGCTTGCTTTTGTCTTTGGAAGTCATCACATAACGGCATTGTAATACACGGTTTGGCTGCATTACATATTACATATCTGCCATAGTTATTTACTTATAGAGCCCTGATGAGAAGACCTCTGGAAAAACTGGAAGAAATGCCGCCGAAACTGAAAACGTGACGTTGATCATAAATATATCAGCAATTAAACAACATCTTACATTTCTCTTCACACAATACGTCTCCTTGCAGTATCCACACTAATTTGGCTGACTTTTACATTTGATCTAATTCGTAGGTTATATTTACACCATAACGGTGCACAGCTGATATAAAAGTTTTTTTGTGTAGTTTTTTAGTTTTGTTTTTAAAGATATTACTGATGGTTCACCGTGTTGAATGCAGCAGACAGGTGCAAAAGGATGATGACAGAGGAGAGGGAGGCTGCTTTAGCAGTGTGCAGTTCCTCAATGACAGCAAGGAGGGCAGTTTCTGTGGAGTGACCTGCCTTGAAACCAGACTGGTGCGGATCCAGAAGGTTGTTCTGATTGAGATAACAGGAGAGTTGTTTAAAGACAGCGCGTTCAAGTGTTTTAGACAGGAACGGGAGGAGAGAGACAGGCCTGTAGTTTATAACATCAGACGGGTTGAGAGTGGGTTTCTTTAGGAGAGGGTTTACGGTCAGTGTATGTTTTTGTCATTGGATTTTCTTTTCACAAATGGATATTCAAAAACAAAAAACGACTGGATATTTAATTTTCGTTTTCAAATTGAAAAACCAAAATTGAAATACAAGGCGTTTTTCTTTATCATGGTCAAAAATGGATTTACTAAACTTAAAAAACGGGATAATTTTCATTGTCTACTTCTCAAAACAAAAAATAAAATCACTAGAAAACAGAAACAAAAAAACCCCCCGGTGTTTCATATTCTGCTACCGGAAGTTGTCTTTCAAAATAAGAGCGCAGATGAGGACGGTCAATCCGTGTATCTACGGTCGATTTGTTTTCACAACGAAAACAGCCAAGACACATATTGAGCCCAGAAAATGAATGTTATTAAGGGCTCTAAATATAATAGTTCTATGTCTAAAATAGACAACATTGTTTGGAGATTTCAACTATACAGCGATTCTGCACTGCGGTCAGCTCAGCCGTCTCTCGTTCTTTTTTCTGCCAATAGTTCTTCGTGAGATCGATCCTGTTGGACTCAGTAGGCTAGTAGTGAAACTACTCCCACAACAAGTACTATGAAGTACTTACTGTGTACTTTTTGAGTAATCCTCTGTCAATGTCCCCTCCTGAGAACAAGAATGCATGTTTCTCTGCTATTTTGAATCAGCGTTAACACCTTTCTTCATGAGACTGATATTGTTGGACGGAGTATTTTAAGAGGATATGGTAGACATGACATCAGCAATACTGCCAGTCAGTTGTCCGGCAGCAGCATTTTTACCCCTTGGAAAGTCTCGCCCGCTATTTAAAAATGGACTTTGATAGAAGTTAATAACAATATTGATATTATATAGCATAATTGATGCAGTCTTTCTGAACATTTTTTTAAATAAAATACTGCAAATTAAGAATATTTGTAATGTTCTGCACAGATAGTTAACTTGAATTTGGAAACACGTGGCAACTTTATTAATACAGCAGATGAAAATATTTCTGGAAGGATAAATTCTTCATGGGCTTCAATGGCTCTCTAGATAAAGGGCGTTTTATGGTTGCTTGTATTATCCTCAGATAGTGGTTTGTTTAAATAACTAATGACATTTGAATAAATATTACAAAAAAGGCATATATATATCCTGGCCGGCTTAACCAGTCTGTATTTCTTCAAGCACCACAAGATTCATAGTTTATAAAGTACAATTCTGGGCCTTTGATTGTGTCATTTCTCCAAACACACACAGTAAAAATGCCTGTTTTGAAGCCTTAAAATGGTGCAGGAAAAGGGCTTTACATTGTATTATACTTAAATAAAGGACTATTCAGTTAAGAGAAGAGAAAAAACGAAAGCAAATTGTTATAATGGGTGATGTAACATTAATGACAGACATAATATGAGGTCCTTGGCACTCAGACTTTAGAGGGGTCATTGTGTGATCATGGGGCATATATCATATGGAGTC